>NC_090746.1:42525665-42530665 GCF_036898095.1 Palaemon carinicauda | reverse complement strand
GGTACTTACAAATGGCTAAAGTCTACATTCCACGATTTGGTTTTACACATTTTCCTTACCAAGAATTAATATAAAGTTTTTCACATATAAAATGCTGCAAAATATTGTCTGTATTCACGTCACCAAGCTTTGTTATTCCTTTACTGAACGAAAATAATCATGGCACAGATTATTACATATTGTTTAATGTAGATGGGTTTATGAAAAGAAGATTACAATGATCACCTGAAAATTATATGGCTCTGCATAAACATAAATTCTCAGTATGAACTTAGCAAGGATATATTCTGAATAATCCTTTTCTATAAGTGAATTCAACCACTTATATTCCCGTATATTAAGACTTTATTTTCTTCATTTCCGCTTAATCTACATAGGCCTACTGCATGTTGTGTTATGATATCATGAGGCTAACTAGTATAGTAGTAGCATTCGAATGGCAGCAGATCGATCCCAGCCTGGAACCGGGAATTTAAGCCGTTTATTTGGGAGGCCACTACTGTGGTTGGGCATCACAGTTGCAGGTTGGGTTTGTCCGGCTGACGTTCTGGTGATTACCTTTTCTGATGTTACGAAACTGCAACAAGACACTTTTAACCTTTAATTTCTATCACCATTAATCAATAGTTCGAGTGTCTATCTTAACCATATGCAGGTCTTTTAAAAGGTTTAAAGGTCGCTCATGAATGGAAGACGCAACGGGCAGTAATATTACCCCATTAAGCAGAACTATGCCCTAAAGATTGACCATAATACATAAGAACAGCGCCCAAGACAGCTCTTCACCCAAGGTAAGACCAAGGAGGGCCAAGCAATATCTACTGATGATTCAGCAGATAGCCATATAGGCTACCCGAAACCCACTATCATTAGCTCACAAGGATGATGAGGTTGAAGCGACCAAAGGAAATAACGGGTTTGAGCGGGACTCAAAACCCAGGCTGGCAATCACCAAGCAAGGACTTTATCACCAGGCCACCACAACCCTTGATATATAGATCTAATGAGTAAGAAAGGTTGAATATGTTTTGCACAAATAACTTCTCCTTTAAACTCACAGTTGCCTTGGGAACACGTCAACACAAGAAAAGAAGTTGACAATGAAAAATATAGTATTTGTATTAAAAAGTTTGACTATGATTGGGCAATACTTAAAGGTGATTAAAACTCCAATGGAATTTTCATTAAATGCATTTGTATCTACTTATTTTAGACTTAGAATCAAATTTTCACAAAGGTGTCCTATTGTTTCAATGCAATGGAAGACTCCGTTCTCACAATTACTCGAACGGTATAAGGATATGTCATGATTTATCATTTATCATCGAAGGTTTATTTCTTGTCTCCCACAAGCATAGTCATCGGAGGTGAGGGATATTTGTAGCTGCAAACTGCTACCCTCCTACCTCGAACACCGTAGGATATTGCGTGGAGTATATATCCAAGTCAATAGCATCGAAATTGATGACAAGCGTAAGGCCCATGAGCCTTCGGAATACCACCTACTTCTCACACAAAGGAATGATATACAACCAAACCTACTGTATTTTGGTTCTTCCTTTCCCCTCTATAAGTTTGTCGTATCTCGTGCATGTTAAGGAAGAATATTAGCCTTAGTGTGGAAGAAAATAGCTTTATTATGGGACTAATAATGAGCCTAATATAGATGATATATGTTTATTATGGAAAATTTCTATTCAGGAAATCTTATTCTTATATGCCATAAGTAGATTAACATAGGATATATTGTGTTTGATTACAGAATAAAACTGATCTATGCCATTAAAATTAGTTGAAATAACAAACGGAATAGATGAAATTCAATCATTGATATGGAAATAGCCGTTTACTTGCTTTGTACAACTAAACTTGGTTTGCTCCATATATATATCATAGTAATTCGCTGACATTCAAAATCAGTTAATTAGAGAGTTATGTTATCTTTTTTCAATTTGCATAAAATTGCTTTTATATGATTTAACAATCAATACATTATCATATTTCCATGAATAATTTTATTCATAAATTACTATATGGTCGTTTATACTTCCACTTGAACGTATTGAAATTCTTTTCCTCAAGTTAATAGAACGTATATTTTATATTCAAAAGAGCAAAGAGATTTCTTTGACCAATTTGATGAGCAGAGAAACAAGTGCAAAGAATAATATGGGAAAATGGCAAAGGAAAAGATACAAATATTATATTTAATAAAATTCTCAAAAATGCAATAAGATTTACTTAAAGTTTCCATTTGATCTTGATATAGAATTATCATACAACATTCGTATCCGGCTACCAAGTGATATACAAATCAAATGTTGCTTGCAGAGCAAAAAAAATGTATATATATATATATATATATATATATATATATATATATATATATATATATATATAATATATATATATATATATATATATATATATATATATATATATATATATATATGTATATATATATATATATATATATATATATATATATATATATATATATATATATATATATATATATATATATGTGTGTGTGTGTGTGTGTGTGTGTGTGTATATGTATATATATACAGAGTTTCATAAAAGTATTTATATACTCTTTGACTTTTATTACGTAATAAACTTTTTTTCTCTATTTCAGATTTGATTTTGGAGTAAGAATGCCGGATACTGTGCTTACGTTTAAGCAATAATATATATATATATATATATATATATATATATATATATATATATATATATATATATATATATATATATATATATATATATATATATATATTTATATATATATATATATATATATATATATATATATATATATATATATATATATATATAATATATATATATATATATATGTGTGTGTGTGTATATGTATATATATACAGAGTTTCATAAAAGTATTTATATACTCTTTGACTTTTATTACGTAATAAACTTTTTTTCTCTATTTCAGATTTGATTTTGGAGTAAGAATGCCGGATACTGTGCTTACGTTTAAGCAATATATATATATATATATATATATATATATATATATATATATATATATATATATATATATATATATATATATATATATATATATATATATATATATATATATATATGTGTGTGTGTGTGTGTGTGTGTGTGTGTGTGTGTGTGTATATGTATATATATACAGAGTTTCATAAAAGTATTTATATACTCTTTGACTTTTATTACGTAATAAACTTTTTTTCTCTATTTCAGATTTGATTTTGGAGTAAGAATGCCGGATACTGTGCTTACGTTTAAGCAATAAAAGTTTGTTCTGAAAACATTCTGGAAATGTGAATCATGGGGCGATCCTGTGCATGAGAAAAGGACATTCGGATGAAAAAGAACATTGACAAGCCCAACTAAAGAACAAGAAGTTATTACTAACGTTCACAATTCCCCACAAAAATCTGTTCGTCAATTGTGACGTAAAGCAGGTATCCCAAAATCAGGCTGTCCATCCTAAAACAATTGACGAACTTAGTGAGGCAATTGAAGAAAAATGCGGTCAAATACCGAGAGAAATGCTACTAACAGTTTGAAGTTCCATATTTTCACGATGCAAAAAATATATTGAGCAGAACGGCAACCAGTCTGAACATTTTATGTGAGCTGATATATATTTTTTTTTAACATACTCAAATTTCCCCATGTATCCTTACTTTTCCACTGTGAACTCTCAGAATCTTTGAATGTGCTTTGTTTCTCTCCTATGAATCTGTTTTCCACGTTAATATCAATAAATTGAACAAATTGCAACAATTCAAAGAGTATACATATTCATGGGACACCCTGTATATATATATATATATATATATATATATATATATATATATATATATATATATATATATATATATATACATATATATATATATATATATATATATACATATATATATATATATATATATATATATATATACATATATATATATATATATATATATATATATATATATATATATATATATGTATATATATATATATATATATATATATATATATATATATATATATATATATATATATATATATATATACATATATATATATATATATATATATATATATATATATATATATATATATATATATATATACATATATATATATATATATATATATATATATATATGTGTGTGTGTGTATATATAATACAGTCAGCTCTCAATATTTGCAGGTTTTAGCCTTGCAGATTAAATTATTTCTGATGCTAAGAAATGTATAACCTAGTAGATTTAAAATTGCTCCATTACCAGTTTGCTGGTAATAAATTCCGTAGCCTAGCTATTTCAAACTGGCCCAATATTGTTTCACCAGAGATGCCTCATGTTTCATATATACTGCTTAGAGCTTTTACATAAACAGTTCGTGGCATTGTAGTGATACTTTTCTTTTAACCTTTATTGTGATAGTGTATTTATTGCATATCGACTATTATAGAGTACTATATATGAAATACCATAGTTAATAGCAGTAATGTAGATATAGGCTATATATAGGGTGAGATAGAATGGTTCGAGTTGACCTGCCAAAAACAGCGATCACTTATGAGTGTTACCTTTTCTAATTAAGCGAATGTTGTAGGATATGAAAACAGTAATTTGCTGTTACAGTGTTTACGAGGTAAGTTTATTGATGACTCGTGTTATATGTATATCTCACCATGTACTACACGTATGTACATACTGCATATTATGTAAAGATAATGAAGTATGATAATATAGTAATTCAATACTTATGCTGAGATAAAAAAAAAAAGATACTCTTAGAAACAAGAGAGTCTATACATTGGGTTAGCTAGTGACTTGGTTGAATGCGGGTAAGCAATGGACGGTGAATTTGTAAGTTATAAGTTGAGTCACCCTAGGGCAAAAAGAATTTGAGGAATCTTGATTTCGGCGCCCCTTGCTATTACCTAGCCTCTGTCAATTTTAAATATCTAAGATTTGAAATCCTCGAATGATACTTGGTTT
>NC_090746.1:42504369-42506869 GCF_036898095.1 Palaemon carinicauda | reverse complement strand
AAGCTGAGACGCTATGCATATTTATCACCAAAAAAAATGAATGTAGAAAATATGTAAACTAAACACACTATGAATCAAAGCTAAATAGAAGTCAATCAAGAAATTTTGCTGGAATGTATGAAAAGAGAAACTAAAATAAAAAGGTATTTTGAGCAATTTAAGTGTGAGGATTTCATAGCAACATAAAATGGGAATACGAAAAAGAAAGGGCCATGGGGAAAAGAAAAAGATTCGAAATGCAATAACAAAAAACCATAAGAAGAGCAGCAGAACTAAAGGGGAAGCATTCTTGCTGGTGAAGATTCCTTGAATGTTTTGACTATACGCATCATATCATAATGTACAGATTTCCTGGAGAAATACTGACTTTATTTCATATAGTTTTTCCAGTAGTTTGATTAAAGAAATGAAGGATTCTTATTCATACTGATATACTATGTGAAAAGTCAATGCCTTATTATTGATATACCTAATGTTTTTACCTATCATTCTGAATGTAATATTTTGTGAAAGTGAAACACTTTGCACTACCCGTGTGTCACACAATCGTACATAGTAACGACAATCCTCTTTTTTGTATATATCCTTTGTATCTTCGCTCTCCCCTCGCACTGACAGCAACTTGCATCAATCTGTCTGCCTATTTCTCAGTCATAACTGTTAACAGAACCGATTACCGGTTGGACAAGAAATAGCATGTTCTATTTTGGTACCTTCTTTCCAGGACTTAGTGAGTATATATACTCGATGTGTCTATAATAAAGTACACAGTTGCTTTCATCTCGCCTTTGAGTCACAACCTACTTTTGGCACGTCACATTGGTGACCCCGGAAGTCAACTCGTTCCTCTCTCTTCCCCTGACCCACTCTGGTACTATGGCCGCCCCATTGAAACTTTCGTCTTTTGCCAGGGGAGAGGCGTTTGCTTGGCTTCAGCACGCAGAAGTTCAGTTCCATGTCAAGGGCGTGACTTGCTCAACCACCAAAGCAAATTATGTTCGAGCGGCGATGCCCGAGGACACCTTGTCGGAAATCTCCGACTGGCTTTGTGGACAAGGAGACACCCCAGCGGCGTATGACGCCCTCAAAACATACCTTCTGCAGCAGTACTCGCAGTTGCCTGCCACCTGTATAGCAAAGCTTCTTCAGCTCTCTCAACAACCTTTGGGAGAACAAAGGGCTTCGCTTACCCTCAGGGAAATGATCAGTATCACTCGCCTGCAACCTGCCACAGACGGCTCTCCTCGTCAGGTGAACCTACTTTGTGCCCTTAGGGTACGCCGTTTACTTGAACCTGTATGTGCTGCCATACCCGATTTTGATAGTTTGCCCATAAAGGACTTGATGACCAAAGCCGACGCCCTTATGGACAGCCACTTCACGACCTTCAAGACCTCCATCAATGCCTCCACTCCTGACAAAGAGGACACCTATTCAACGTCAACTGAACCTGATGTGAATTCCATAGGACACACGCCTACCCCATGACGTGCCGGAGCAGCAACAAAGCCACCCGTCACCCACCACTCGTTCTCGCCCTAACCAACGACTTGTACAGCCACTTACTGCCGCCCACCGGTTGCAGTTTTGATTCTACCACTCCAGATTCAATGGCTGCCCCCAAGAAATGTGCCAAAGATGGTCAGTGGCCAAAAAACCTGTAAGTACGCCATCGCTCGTGGCAGTGGCCTCCCGCGTTTCTAATCTTTTCTCTTTGCATGATGTAGGAACAGGCGTGTGATTTTTGGTAGACATGGATGATTGTCGTTTTCTTTTGCCAAGGGAACTCTTCAGGACACGACGTAGTCTTTCTAAGTCTGCCGAAGTCCGCCTGGTAGCTGCCAACAAATCTACGATACCCATATACGTTTACGAGAACATCACATTATCGTTCGTAAATGGCAAATTTAATTGGAAGTTTATCGTTGCTGACGTCACATTGCCAATCCTCAGTGCATATTTCCTCTCTCATTTCCACCTTCTGGTCGATACCACCCACCGACTATTGGTCAACCCAGACTCGTACTTGTCAAAACCTCTTCAACCCGGTCCCTCCAACCTCACTCTCCACATCAGCAGACCCACGGATGACAACCCCCACCTCCTCACGTTGTACCTGGATATTTTCCGTCCAGAACTTCACCAAACGCCCATGGCTCCTGCCTAATACGGCATTCATCACCATATCAAAACAACGAGACCACCCGTCTTCGTATAATTCTGACGTCTGGCACTGGATCGATTTGGAGTCGCTGAACAGACGTCCGCTAAAATGGAAAAAATGGACCTTCGCCAAAAGGCCTCCAGCCCATGGTCGTCACCCTTACACATCATCCTGAAAGACGGCTCCCTCCGTATATATATATATATATATATATATATATATATATATATATATATATATATATATATATATATATATATATATATATATATATGTATGTATATATATATATATTTAGATATATAAATGTATAATACATATATATATATATATATA
>NC_090746.1:42481869-42501869 GCF_036898095.1 Palaemon carinicauda | reverse complement strand
TCCTGTCGAATTCAGGATTCTGTTCATAGACTTGAAATAGACCCATCTCCACCATGATAGCTGAATTGTGAGTTTGCAACACGTGGTTATTTTAATGAACATATATCACATTGCTTTTGAGATATGAAAGCCTCTGTAATTCAAAGAGATTTACTGTCAACTGCCAAAAAGAACCACATCTCTACATACAGTTACATGCACATATACGAGCACATATACAAACGCAGACACAGTAGCCAAAAAATTCTATTTTAAGATTGTTTCAGGAAGTGCAAACGGAAAACCTCCGGATTATGGCTACATGAAACGTTCTTACCGTAAAGAATGGAAAATTACATCCATTATTATTGAATTCAACCTTTCTCATCTTAGTTTGTTTTTTACAATCCTTTTGAATTATTATATCTCTTTTTTCATATCTTTTCGTAATAGGAAATATAGAAAACATACTAATGTTTTGTTTAGTATTCCTTATTATTAGAAAAAAAATATATAACCTATATATCGGATAGATTTTCTCTGATTACGAGCTAATATAAAGAAAATCAAAAATAATCCCAGATTTCATTCAGCAGCATTACAAAAGATCCTGTATTATAAAAGAAACATTTTGAAAGATTTGGAGCAATCGTAACACAAAGTATCTCCAAGATACAATAAACATGTTTTCTTATTAAATATACTCTCTTGAATCCAAGGTATATTTCTCGGTCAGAAAATTTCTACATCGCCAACCAGTTTAAAAGTTAAACTAAATGTCCGTTAGTTATGCTCTCTCTCTCTCTCTCTCTCTCTCTCTCTCTCTCTCTCTCTCTCTCTCTCTCTCTCTCTCTCTTTCTCTCTCTCTCTCTCTCTCTCTCTCTCTCTCTCTCTCTCTCTCTCTCTCTCTCTCTCCTCATCTCGAAACTAACATTGCAAGAAAATTATATGAATCCCTTGCCTCGTTTATTCTTACATGCTCACGTCAATGGTCGTATTTCATTTATCATAAAATCTTTAATTCAGAATCCTGAATTCGACAGGAATATGTAGGGGGACTTGTCATAAACTTTTAGTCTCTCTTGATAGCTGAGTCGGTAGGGTCCCTGCCAAGCATAGTTTCTAGCCGTACAGGTGGTGGTTCGAATCACCACCCGGCCAGAAGCTCTTACCATAAAATGAATTCCAAGTGGATATGTATTTCCCAAGATAGAATTCGGTATTAAATGCATTTCGTGGGTGATATTTACATTAATTAAAATCACGTGTGCTTGTGATATATGTTCATTAAAATAACCACGTGTTGCAAACTCACAATTCAGCTATCATGGTGGAGATGGGTCTATTTCAAGTCTATGAACAGAATCCTGAATTCGACAGGAATATGTAGGGGGACTTGTCATAAACTTTTAGTCTCTCTTGATAGCTGAGTCGGTAGGGTTCCTGCCAAGCATAGTTTCTAGCCGTACAGGTGGTGGTTCGAATCACCACCCGGCCAGAAGCCGTTACCATAAAATGAATTCCAAGTGGATATGTATTTCCCAAGATAGAATTCGGTATTAAATGCATTTCGTGGGTGATATCTACATTAATTAAAATCACGTGTGCTTGTGATATATGTTCATTAAAATAACCACGTGTTGCAAACTCACAATTCAGCTATCATGGTGGAGATGGGTCTATTTCAAGTCTATGAACAGAATCCTGAATTCGACAGGAATATGTAGAGGGACTTGTCATAAACTTTTAGTCTCTCTTGATAGCTGAGTCGGTAGGGTCCCTGCCAAGCATAGTTTCTAGCCGTACAGGTGGTGGTTCGAATCACCACCCGGCCAGAAGCTGTTACCATAAAATGAATTCCAAGTGGATATGTATTTCCCAAGATAGAATTCGGTATTAAATGCATTTCGTGGGTGATATTTACATTAATTAAAATCACGTGTGCTTGTGATATATGTTCATTAAAATAACCACGTGTTGCAAACTCACAATTCAGCTATCATGGTGGAGATGGGTCTATTTCAAGTCTATGAACAGAATCCTGAATTCTACAGGAATATGTAGGGGGACTTGTCATAAACTTTTAGTCTCTCTTGATAGCTGAGTCGGTAGGGTCCCTGCCAAGCATAGTTTCTAGCCGTACAGGTGGTGGTTCGAATCACCACCCGGCCAGAAGCTGTTACCATAAAATGAATTCCAAGTGGATATGTATTTCCCAAGATAGAATTCGGTGTTAAATGCATTTCGTGGGTGATATTTACATTAATTGTAATCACGTGTGCTTGTGATATATGTTCATTAAAATAACCACGTGTTGCAAACTCACAATTCAGCTATCATGGTGGAGATGGGTCTATTTCAAGTCTATGAACAGAATCCTGAATTCGACAGGAATATGTAGGGGGACTTGTCATAAACTTTTAGTCTCTCTTGATAGCTGAGTCGGTAGGGTCCCTGCCAAGCATAGTTTCTAGCCGTACAGGTGGTGGTTCGAATCACCACCCGGCCAGAAGCTGTTACCATAAAATGAATTCCAAGTGGATATGTATTTCCCAAAATAGAATTCGGTATTAAATGCATTTCGTGGGTGATATTTACATTAATTAAAATCACGTGTGCTTGTGATATATGCTCATTAAAATAACCACGTGTTGCAAACTCACAATTCAGCTATCATGGTGGAGATGGGTCTATTTCAAGTCTATGAACAGAATCCTGAATTCGACAGGAATATGTAGGGGGACTTGTCATAAACTTTTAGTCTCTCTTGATAGCTGAGTCGGTAGGGTCCCTGCCAAGCATAGTTTCTAGCCGTACAGGTGGTGGTTCGAATCACCACCCGGCCAGAAGCTGTTACCATAAAATGAATTCCAAGTGGATATGTATTTCCCAAGATAGAATTCGGTATTAAATGCATTTCGTGGGTGATATTTACATTAATTAAAATCACGTGTGCTTGTGATATATGTTCATTAAAATAACCACGTGTTGCAAACTCACAATTCAGCTATCATGGTGGAGATGGGTCTATTTCAAGTCTATGAACAGAATCCTGAATTCGACAGGAATATGTAGGGGGACTTGTCATAAACTTTTAGTCTCTCTTGATAGCTGAGTCGGTAGGGTCCCTGCCAAGCATAGTTTCTAGCCGTACAGGTGGTGGTTCGAATCACCACCCGGCCAGAAGCTCTTACCATAGAATGAATTCCAAGTGGATATGTATTTCCCAAGATAGAATTCGGTATTAAATGCATTTCGTGGGTGATATTTACATTAATTAAAATCACGTGTGCTTGTGATATATGTTCATATATATATATATATATATATATATATATATATATATATATATATATATATATATATATATATATATATATGGTATATATACGTATATATATATATATATATATATATATATATATATATATATATATATATATATATATATATATATATATATATATATATATACACACACATATATATATATATATGTACATATATATATATATGTATATATATATATATATATATATATATATATATATATAATATATATATATATGCGTGTGTGTGTGTGTATATTATATAATGGTATATATACGTATATATATATATATATATATATATATATATATATATATATATATATATATATATATATATATATATATATATATATATATATAAGGTAGCAAATACAATTTTTTCCGATTTTCA
Organism: Palaemon carinicauda; assembly: GCF_036898095.1. NCBI lineage: Eukaryota > Metazoa > Arthropoda > Malacostraca > Decapoda > Palaemonidae > Palaemon > Palaemon carinicauda. The sequence goes on along the minus strand of NC_090746.1, from coordinate 42,498,167 downwards.
GAAGCTAAATAAACCATCCAGCAATGGATATGCATGAGGGATAAATTGCTTTTGAGATATGAAAGCCTCTGTAATTCAAAGAGATTTACTGTCAACTGCCAAAAAGAACCACATCTCTACATACAGTTACATGCACATATACGAGCACATATACAAACGCAGACACAGTAGCCAAAAAATTCTATTTTAAGATTGTTTCAGGAAGTGCAAACGGAAAACCTCCGGATTATGGCTACATGAAACGTTCTTACCGTAAAGAATGGAAAATTACATCCATTATTATTGAATTCAACCTTTCTCATCTTAGTTTGTTTTTTACAATCCTTTTGAATTATTATATCTCTTTTTTCATATCTTTTCGTAATAGGAAATATAGAAAACATACTAATGTTTTGTTTAGTATTCCTTATTATTAGAAAAAAATATATAACCTTATATATCGGATAGATTTTCTCTGATTACGAGCTAATATAAAGAAAATCAAAAATAATCCCAGATTTCATTCAGCAGCATTACAAAAGATCCTGTATTATAAAAGAAACATTTTGAAAGATTTGGAGCAATCGTAACACAAAGTTTCTCCAAGATACAATAAACATGTTTTCTTATTAAATATACTCTCTTGAATCCAAGGTATATTTCTCGGTCAGAAAATTTCTACATCGCCAACCAGTTTAAAAAGTTAAACTAAATGTCCGTTAGTTATGCTTGCTCTCTCTCTCTCTCTCTCTCTCTCTCTCTCTCTCTCTCTCTCTCTCTCTCTCTCTCTCTCTCTCTCTCTCTCTCTCTCTCTCTCTCTCTTTCTCTCTCTCTCTCTCTCTCTCTCTCTCTCTCTCTCTCTCTCTCTCTCTCTCTCTCTCTCTCTCTCTCATCTCGAAACTAACATTGCAAGAAAATTATATGAATCCCTTGCCTCGTTTATTCTTACATGCTCACGTCAATGGTCGTATTTCATTTATCATAAAATCTTTAATTCAGAATCCTGAATTCGACAGGAATATGTAGGGGGACTTGTCATAAACTTTTAGTCTCTCTTGATAGCTGAGTCGGTAGGGTCCCTGCCAAGCATAGTTTCTAGCCGTACAGGTGGTGGTTCGAATCACCACCCGGCCAGAAGCTCTTACCATAAAATGAATTCCAAGTGGATATGTATTTCCCAAGATAGAATTCGGTATTAAATGCATTTCGTGGGTGATATTTACATTAATTAAAATCACGTGTGCTTGTGATATATGTTCATTAAAATAACCACGTGTTGCAAACTCACAATTCAGCTATCATGGTGGAGATGGGTCTATTTCAAGTCTATGAACAGAATCCTGAATTCGACAGGAATATGTAGGGGGACTTGTCATAAACTTTTAGTCTCTCTTGATAGCTGAGTCGGTAGGGTTCCTGCCAAGCATAGTTTCTAGCCGTACAGGTGGTGGTTCGAATCACCACCCGGCCAGAAGCCGTTACCATAAAATGAATTCCAAGTGGATATGTATTTCCCAAGATAGAATTCGGTATTAAATGCATTTCGTGGGTGATATCTACATTAATTAAAATCACGTGTGCTTGTGATATATGTTCATTAAAATAACCACGTGTTGCAAACTCACAATTCAGCTATCATGGTGGAGATGGGTCTATTTCAAGTCTATGAACAGAATCCTGAATTCGACAGGAATATGTAGAGGGACTTGTCATAAACTTTTAGTCTCTCTTGATAGCTGAGTCGGTAGGGTCCCTGCCAAGCATAGTTTCTAGCCGTACAGGTGGTGGTTCGAATCACCACCCGGCCAGAAGCTGTTACCATAAAATGAATTCCAAGTGGATATGTATTTCCCAAGATAGAATTCGGTATTAAATGCATTTCGTGGGTGATATTTACATTAATTAAAATCACGTGTGCTTGTGATATATGTTCATTAAAATAACCACGTGTTGCAAACTCACAATTCAGCTATCATGGTGGAGATGGGTCTATTTCAAGTCTATGAACAGAATCCTGAATTCTACAGGAATATGTAGGGGGACTTGTCATAAACTTTTAGTCTCTCTTGATAGCTGAGTCGGTAGGGTCCCTGCCAAGCATAGTTTCTAGCCGTACAGGTGGTGGTTCGAATCACCACCCGGCCAGAAGCTGTTACCATAAAATGAATTCCAAGTGGATATGTATTTCCCAAGATAGAATTCGGTGTTAAATGCATTTCGTGGGTGATATTTACATTAATTGTAATCACGTGTGCTTGTGATATATGTTCATTAAAATAACCACGTGTTGCAAACTCACAATTCAGCTATCATGGTGGAGATGGGTCTATTTCAAGTCTATGAACAGAATCCTGAATTCGACAGGAATATGTAGGGGGACTTGTCATAAACTTTTAGTCTCTCTTGATAGCTGAGTCGGTAGGGTCCCTGCCAAGCATAGTTTCTAGCCGTACAGGTGGTGGTTCGAATCACCACCCGGCCAGAAGCTGTTACCATAAAATGAATTCCAAGTGGATATGTATTTCCCAAAATAGAATTCGGTATTAAATGCATTTCGTGGGTGATATTTACATTAATTAAAATCACGTGTGCTTGTGATATATGCTCATTAAAATAACCACGTGTTGCAAACTCACAATTCAGCTATCATGGTGGAGATGGGTCTATTTCAAGTCTATGAACAGAATCCTGAATTCGACAGGAATATGTAGGGGGACTTGTCATAAACTTTTAGTCTCTCTTGATAGCTGAGTCGGTAGGGTCCCTGCCAAGCATAGTTTCTAGCCGTACAGGTGGTGGTTCGAATCACCACCCGGCCAGAAGCTGTTACCATAAAATGAATTCCAAGTGGATATGTATTTCCCAAGATAGAATTCGGTATTAAATGCATTTCGTGGGTGATATTTACATTAATTAAAATCACGTGTGCTTGTGATATATGTTCATTAAAATAACCACGTGTTGCAAACTCACAATTCAGCTATCATGGTGGAGATGGGTCTATTTCAAGTCTATGAACAGAATCCTGAATTCGACAGGAATATGTAGGGGGACTTGTCATAAACTTTTAGTCTCTCTTGATAGCTGAGTCGGTAGGGTCCCTGCCAAGCATAGTTTCTAGCCGTACAGGTGGTGGTTCGAATCACCACCCGGCCAGAAGCTCTTACCATAGAATGAATTCCAAGTGGATATGTATTTCCCAAGATAGAATTCGGTATTAAATGCATTTCGTGGGTGATATTTACATTAATTAAAATCACGTGTGCTTGTGATATATGTTCATATATATATATATATATATATATATATATATATTATATATATATATATATATATATATATATTATGGTATATATACGTATATATATATATATATATATATATATATATATATATATATATATATATATATATATATATATATATATATATATATATATATATACACACACATATATATATATATATGTACATATATATATATATGTATATATATATATATATATATATATATATATATATATATATATATATGCGTGTGTGTGTGTGTATATTATATAATGGTATATATACGTATATATATATATATATATATATATATATATATATATATATATATATATATATAAGGTAGCAAATACAATTTTTCCGATTTTCAGAAGCTAAATAAACCATCCAGCAATGGATATGCATGAGGGATAAATTGCTTTTGAGATATGAAAGCCTCTGTAATTCAAAGAGATTTACTGTCAACTGCCAAAAAGAACCACATCTCTACATACAGTTACATGCACATATACGAGCACATATACAAACGCAGACACAGTAGCCAAAAAATTCTATTTTAAGATTGTTTCAGGAAGTGCAAACGGAAAACCTCCGGATTATGGCTACATGAAACGTTCTTACCGTAAAGAATGGAAAATTACATCCATTATTATTGAATTCGACCTTTCTCATCTTAGTTTGTTTTTTACAATCCTTTTGAATTATTATATCTCTTTTTTCATATCTTTTCGTAATAGGAAATATAGAAAACATACTAATGTTTTGTTTAGTATTCCTTATTATTAGAAAAAAATATATAACCTTATATATCGGATAGATTTTCTCTGATTACGAGCTAATATAAAGAAAATCAAAAATAATCCCAGATTTCATTCAGCAGCATTACAAAAGATCCTGTATTATAAAAGAAACATTTTGAAAGACAAGGAGCAATCGTAACACAAAGTTTCTCCAAGATACAATAAACATGTTTTCTTATTAAATATACTCTCTTGAATCCAAGGTATATTTCTCGGTCAGAAAATTTCTACATCGCCAACCAGTTTAAAAAGTTAAACTAAATGTCCGTTAGTTATGCTTGCTCTCTCTCTCTCTCTCTCTCTCTCTCTCTCTCTCTCTCTCTCTCTCTCTCTCTCTCTCTCTCTCTCTCTCTCTCATCTCGAAACTAACATTGCAAGAAAATTATATGAATCCCTTGCCTCGTTTATTCTTACATGCTCACGTCAATGGTCGTATTTCATTTATCATAAAATCTTTACGTGTATAAAAACCACCATGACCTTGGTAAACGAAGTTGTTAGGAGTTTATGTTTGTTTGTTTGTTTGTGAATAACTTCCTGACTATAATCTTAGCCATAGAGTAGTGAAACTTTCATGGATTAATTTTATGTTAAGACGTGGAAGTTATTCAGTTTTGTAAGTCTTAGGTCAAACTTCAAGGTCACGGTTAAGCATAAGGTCTGTGACGAGCCGAGAGAAGGCTGTGACTGAAAAGCGGAATGAAAGCATCTGAGTAACTTTATTACAGAACATCCGTTTTTATATACAAAAACTCCATGCAAAAAAAGGCATAAAAGACATAACAGGAAATTTCATGTTCAACCGACACCGCACCGGTTAACAGTTAACGGTAAGAAAAACAGACATGTTATTTCAGGTCCTTATCAGTTTGAGGGGAGAGCGAAGATACAAGCATAATATATACACAAAATGAAATGTCGTTACTTTGTACGATCGTGTGACACACGGTTGGTACAGGTCGAGTGAATTAACCCAAAGGCAAGCTTGTTTCGAGAAACAAGCTGCCGTGGTGGAGGTCTGAACTCTCAAAATGCTTTTATAGTTTAAAATGCTTTCCATTTTAACGTTTGTTACCCAATTACAGTGGAGTCCTTCCTGCTTCACTTACGCATTGCAAAGAATTTCTTTTATCAACCAACATCTTTCTTCATTGTTCCTATTCATCATCCTCGCTCATCTACAAAAGAAGGGGACTAATCTCTAAATCCCTCCATGCTTAATCTAAACAAACCTGTATAAGAATTAAAAGGCTCTTTATGGGTGATTTATACATATCATCAAAAATTAAAGGAAAAGATCAATTTATCGCATAACGAGAATTTCTTGAAGTTAATATGGATACTTCGAGTAATGAATGCTTTTCCGTTTAATTAAACTCTAAAATGAGTAGCGAGATATAAAAGAGCTTGAAGAGGCGTCATATTGCTCCATAAAGATGTATATACGACCTCATAAATTCTGCCATCAGGAGCAGCCATGAATATTTTTGAAGCAGATTTCCGAGCGATAACAGTAATTAGAAGAGAAATCATCATCTGTTGTTCATCTAAGGTTTGTCTCATATATACTGATCCAAATCCTTTTAAACCGTGATAAAAAGATTACTTTGCCAAAAAGGGTATCTATACAATAAAATGTTTGTGGCTTATTATAATTTTACCAAATTTTATCTTTGATTCCGCTATTAGGTCTATGGATAGGCTTATTACTTCCTTTATCAATTTCTTATCGTCTGACTGTTTCCAACTTGGTTTACCCTAACCTGTATATTCAGTCAACCGCAATCATGTTATATTTTTATAGCCTTAGATGAAAGCAGCAAAAAAAAAAAAAAAAAAAAAAAAGGAATAACTATGGTTTTTAATTATATGTAAAAATAAATTATTTGTTTATATCTCATCAGGAATATCTGTTGACATCATGCTAATTGAGTAAGGCTTTTTTATATAATTAATCATTTAGTGAATGATTCAACGTTTATCAAGATAATATTAAAATCTCAATACATAATAATATTAGGTCCTTTTTTCTGAACAATATAAAACAACTGGCATAATACAAATTACTAATTAACGACTACTTTCAATAGATGTAAACAGCCCACTTAATTATAAAAAAGATCGAAGGATTTGTTTTTGTAGAGCTAAAAAACATTTTCGTAAACAATTGGTTAGTTAAAGTTTACTAATATATAAAAAATCATTTCACATAAGACAACGAATGTTGAAAAAATAACTTGTGCTAAATGGACCTGGTGAACATTCAAATTTTGTATAATATAACTATTTCAAATTATAAATTTTATCATTCTAGTTCATAACGATCTACAAATATGTTAGGCAGGTATATTATAATCTTCCCTATCATAATGCAAAATCATCTTCAGATCAAGAGTGTTGTATGTAACCTAAAACTACTTTAGGTGCTGTAATAATATTGACCGCAACACAGGAACGTACCAGGAAATTCTTTACCCAAAGTTTTATTATAAAGATTGATATCCTGAGGGAAATATATTTTCTTCCATTGGAAGGTTATTTTTTCAGGAAGATTCAAGTTTTAGACGTCCTCTTGCATATGACGTAAAATGTACGAGGCATTGTGAAGATAGATGAACGTGCATTGGTATGCAGAAGGTATGCAAATGCTAATGCGACTTTTTCCTCGTTCTGGCCATTTTTTTTTTTCAAGATCTTTGAAAAAAAATAATGCTGATTTATATTCTTTCAAATATACTTTTTTTTATCTTCTTCTTTGTTCAAGCTTTATATTTCATTATATTGAAAGAGCAATAGAGAAAAGTAGATGATATACATTGTATAACTTTTAATAAAAAAAATCACTCTTAGGAAAAATTTAAATATATGATTTTCTGGATACATGCTGGTATGTTATAATTACAGGGCATAATTACTTTATTTTTCATAGCACTGGAGACAATAGAAGCCAACGTTAAAAATGTAAATACACACACACGCGCACAAACACACACACGTAGACACACACACACACACACACACACACATATATATATATATATATATATATATATATATATATATATATATATATAAATATATTTATATATATATATATATATATATATATATATATATATATAAATATACATATATATATATATATATATATATATATATATATATATATATATATATATATATATATATATATATATATATATGGACTAGCCTCTAAAAATTATAAATAAACATACGTACTTAGGATGGGTATTAAGTGTTTTTCCCAGAAAATGAGATTGAAATGGAAAGAATCATAAGCATGGGATGCAGACCATTTGATTATGAAAATAAATTCATTAAATATAAAATGTCACTTCATCTGAAAAAAAAAAAAATATTTAATGAGATGGTCCTGCTAGTATTACCCTATGCATAAGACACTTGGAGACTTTCTAAAGCTTCAGAATATAAGCTAGTTAGCACTAAAAAAACTATGGAAAGAATAATGATGGGAATAATACTAGAAGAAAAAAAAACAGCAACAACGATACGAGAGCATACTAAAATAGAGGATATTTTAACAGCGTGTAAGAAAAATAAATAAACTTGGGCAGGACATATAATAGGAATGAGAGATACAAATCTTTCGTTAAGAAGTATCTTTTTTTATATGTGAGCAGACAGACAAATGAAAATCAATAGATATTGTATATAAATGATACACCTAACACACAGACGAAATTAATAATATTTAACAACACAACACAAGATGCCATCACCAGCATTATCAAGAGAGCAAAGAGAATAAACTACGCGATCGATCCTTTGCCAATATCTGAAGTAATTAGAGAAAGATCCTTTTCTAGTTTAGCTGAAATAATAATGACAATAGCAAATGCAAGCATTAATGAGTGTAACTTTCCTAAATAAAATGCCTATAGTCACACTAGTTCTGAAACAAATGCTCTGGACTACCAGGAATTAAGCTCATATAGAACTATTTTGAATCTATCCTTTTGTTTCAAAGTTGCTTGAATACGTAATTCTCGAACAACTAGTCAGTCACCTAAAAGTAATAGCTTTGCTTGAAAAGCAATCTGCTCACAGAAAACTATACTCTACGGAAATAGCCATCTGCTCTATTGTAAAATATATATTGGAAATGATGGATGAAAATAAATGCAATATTTTGATATTACTCGATCTCAGTGCGCCTTTTGATACAGTTGTGCATGAACTACTACTAAATGATGTACGGTGCATCAGCGTTGAAGATCAAGCTTTCGAATATCTAAAAGCCGACTTGGTTAGTAGAAATTACTCTGTGCAAATTGGAAACTCTTATTCATCATATGAACCTTTACAAAGAGAGGTACCCGGGAAAGTGTACTTGGCCCAATCCTATTCTGCATCTATACTATTGGTCTATCGAAAATACTACAAAGGCACGGTATGAAGTTCAATCTATTTGCGGATGACACACAATTTTACTACTCCCTACATTTTATAGATGACACTACTGAAACTCTACATCGAATCCTTGATAATGTTAGAAAATAGATGGCAATGAAGCAACCAAAATTAAATAAAAATGAAACTGAGTTCATGATGGTGGGTAAAAAGAACAGCGTGAGAAGCTTAGGAGATATTCATATGAACATAAGTAATGACTACCGGCTGATATCTAGTACATTTCGTGATCTAGGTGTATTTCTTGACTGTAACCTGTCTCTCAATGCACAAATAAATAGTGTAATAAAAACTGCTGGTTATCATCTAAGAGTTCTATAAAGAAACTTGTGATAAACTTTGTTATTACCAGGATTAACTTCTGCAACTCCATCTATTATAATTTACCAAAAGTAGAACTTAAGAAATTACAAAACATAATAAACAGAGGAGCAAGACTGATAAAAGATGTCCAAGCCAGAGAAAAGATCGCCCCTATACTAATTGATCTACACTGGTTGCCGATTAAAGAGAGAATTTAATTTAAAATATGTACGATAACCCACCTAGTTATCAGAACCAGTCGTCATTACTCAAGGGAATTGCTAGATATTGCGCAGCCGAACAAATCGTGTCGACAAGAGAAAAGTTAAGGATGGTTTCAAACTATTGGAACCTAGATTTATGTCCACTATCGGCTTCAGAGCCTTTGAATATGAGGCCCCAAGACTATACAATAAGTTCTCACGATACATCGTAATAATTGAAGACATTAAGGCTTTCAAGAGGAAACTGAAAACTCTCATTCCATGAGTCGCATGACAGTGACGTGATGATTTAACAGTAAATGAGCAATACGTAATATGAAACGTTGAATACTGTGAACGAACAAGATATAACGACAGTGGAGGTCCTGTAAAGAGTGGTGTTCCCTTGCTGTATGAGACCGGACCGTCAAAATAAAATAATTAAGTATTGTCAAAAATATATGGACCCTTTAATAGATTACTAATAATTAGTATCTTGTCAATGCTACTTGTAAAATTAGATTTACTTGAAAATTATGATAAATAATCACATTGATTAGATTGCTTATCACAAACACATATAAACCCTTTCTTTCTCATGTAAAACGAAAGTACAATTCCTGATCCCGTAGTGCTTTTCTTACCACTCAGCTACAAGGGACACTTTTTATGAGCTTTATCAACGGCATGTTCCCTCATCCATTAAGGCTGGTTATTGCACAATAAGTTCGTTAATAGCAAAACTCCAGAGCAAAAGTATTTCGCTTGCGATTATATTACTATTACGCTAATGAATTATACAGTAGAGTTCTTAATATTCCTCGATGCTCAATCCCTCTGTCCGTTGTTATTGACATAGGATTTTATGTACTTGATATACAGAGATGATATGACTGGTTATAGTAGAGTTCGGACTCCCTAATACTATATATATATATATATATATATATATATATATATATATATATATATATATATATATATATATATAGATATGTGTGTGTGTGTGTATATATATACACTTATATTTATATATATATATATATATATATATATATATATATATATATATATATATATATATATTTTTATATTTATATATATATGTATATATATATATATATATATAACGGATTTTGAGCGAAGCGAAAAATCTATTTTTGGGTGAGATAGCCATGTCGTCCTGATGGAAGTTCCTATAGGGTAGCTTCCTAGGGTATATTACAACTACGGCGATATTCCCAGAGAATTTACCTTAAGGTACCAGAATTCTAACTCCTGGAGCGAGTATCCCTCGTGAAAGGGATATCGCGACATATCAGAGGACGTATTCTAGACACGTCACATGGCAATCTACGACCTGAATAGAGATTCGTCTCGTAGGAGGGAGATTGATGAGATACGAATTCGGGAAAGAAAAAGGGGAGCCGCTCCCAAGGCTTCCCTATCCCCCGATTCGTATGCGTGCCTGGCGCCAATCCTGGCGCCATCTGTATTCCTTGTAGCGTACACGAGGTGCTACAGATACTGTATGTAGGGAGGGGTCCTACAGCCCTTTCTTAGAAAGGCAAGGGCGGGTCCATCAGGACGACATGGCTATCTCACCCAAAAATAGATTTTTCGCTTCGCTCAAAATCCGTTTTTTGGGCTCAAGCCATGTCGTCCTGATGGAAGTGTACCAGAGCATTACTGTATCTGTGGATTCTCAGAACGTGCCGTACTCCCCGGAGATATTTATTCCCGGTCGACTAGACCTAGAGACCTAAGATGTTACCGTTATACATCTTTTCAACTAACTATAAACTATGTTAGAGCTTCCTGCCCCCTACAGGGAAGAGTCCTACTAGACTCTGGAAAGTCTCGAAGAGTACATATATCTATGTATGAATACCAGGCAAGCTAATATAGTGGTCTCGCCCTATATTAAGTAAAGCATAGTTTGTATAGAACCACTGCGTCAATATATTGACCAGTCATCCGCACAATACTTGTATTGAACAAAGGTTTATATCCGCATAGGAAGAAACTAATAAAACCGCCCTCGTCCCTTTATGGGACGGAGTCCTCCCATTAGGGGACTTACATAAACCAATGCAACATAGCTTGCAAGACAGAACAATTCTATCAGAATTATCCCAGATAAGATACATAGAATTAAAATGCTCAATTATACCAATAAATTGACACAGGTGAAAGAGACGCAAGGTTCTCAAGAACAAGTTTATTGACAGATAATAAACAGACAGGTTAACAACAAATATATATATTTATATAAAAGAGGGTAACCCAAAACTTTAAGCATAAGTATGATAGTAAACAGAACTTGTTTATCTGAAAGAAAAACCATTAAACACCACTTTAATGAGATACCAAGGTATCAAGTCATAAAAAATCTGTATTACAAATCAATCACATTAGCGTTAGAAACGCTTGGCACACATGTCTGAACTTATGCAAGGTTCACCTTTGAAGGAAGGAACAGTCTATATGGGCACTTGGTGCCCTCATTTAGTTTGTAGTACAGTATGTACCTACACACTCACCCTGGACTTAATCGTCCCAATTAAGACCACTGTTCCTCGCAGAGTTAAACAGTAGGGTTAACTACACGACCCACTGCTACCACAGATCTCTTAAGTTCCTCTACTTGCTTCGCATAGTGGCGAAAGAACACCCTGGAAGACTTCCAGCCCGTGTATGAACGGAGATGTTCAAAATCCATACAATTAAAGAAATTTAGGGATGAGGCAACTTTCCTCGGATCGTGACCTGCGGGTGTACTGTCAGGATCCGCTCTGCGAATAAAATATGTCATTTTCGCTCTGAGTTGATTCAGAGATAAATTTGAGCCTGATGTTTCTCCCCTGAATAGTTGACTACCCTTGAAGTCTGAAGTTCTACGAAGATAGACCTTTAGGCATTCTACTGGACATAGAGATGCATCTTCTTTCAGAGGACAGATTCTCCAGGGACCCCACCTGTTGGTGGGTAACTCATTCTTGGCGAGAAACGTAGGATCCGGAAACAGGTTCAGCTCCCCCCCATCCAGGAACTGAACACGACCTGCCTCTCTCGAGAGGGCTACGATCTCACTAACCCTGGCCCCGGACGCGAGTGCAAATAGGAAAATAACTTTTTGCGTCAAATCCTTTAACGCACATTCTTCATTGCTCAACAAGGAGGCGAAATGAAGAACTTTGTCTAAAGAACATGAGATGGGCTTTGGAGGTGCTGAAGGTCTGAGCCTAGCGCAGGCTTTCGGAACTTTATTAAAGATCTCGTTACCTAGGTCGATCTGGAAGGCAAATAAAATGGGTCTCATCAAAGCCGATTTACACACTGAAATCGTGTTAGCTGCCAATCCTTGGCCATGGAGATGGATGAAGAAAGATAAGCAGAAATCTGTTGAGATCTCCTGCGGATTCTTTGCCTTTACAAAGGCCACCCATTTTCTCCAAGATGACTCATATTGCCTTCTAGTCGATTTGCACTTGTATTCCTCTAGGAAGTCTATGCTGGCTTTCGAAATCCCGAAGCGCTTTCTCACCGCTAGGGCGAGAAAATCATTAGCTGCAGGGTCTGGGTTTTCTGTAATGAAGCGCAGACAGTCGACTTCTGGACTCGCTGGGTCAGAACTGGATGTGGTAGCGGCACGAACTTCATCTGTAGTTCCAACGCCAAGGGGAACCACATGCTGTTCGCCCACTTGTGGGCCACTATTGCCGCTACCCCCTTGAAGGATCTCAGTTTTTTGAGGACCCTCAACAGAAGGTTGTGAGGAGGGAACAGATAAATCCTGGACCATCTGTTCCAGTCGAGGGACATTGCGTCCACTGCTTCCGCTAAGGGGTCCTCGTACGGGGACACGTACAGGGGCAACTTCTTGTTGTCTTTCGTCGCAAAGAGGTCTATTTGCAGTTCTGGGACTTGATTCAGAATGAAGGAAAATGATCCTGCGTCTAAGGACCATTCCGACTCTATCGGTGTGAACCTGGATAGAGCGTCCGCTGTCACATTGCGGACTCCTTGAAGGTGAACTGCCGACAGGTACCACTTCTTCTTTTCCGCCAATCGGAAAATGGCTAACATCACTTGGTTGAGAGGTGGAGACCTCGACCCTTGTCGATTCAAGCATCTCACAACCACCTCGCTGTCTGTCACCAATCTTATGTGGATCGAGTGACGCGGGGAGACTTTCTTTAAGGTAAGGAGCACTGCCATAGCTTCTAGAAAGTTTATATGAAAGGTCCTGAATAGCTTGGACCAAGTCCCCTGGACTTTTTTCCGATGAGAGTGACCTCCCCATCCCTCCTTTGAGGCGTCTGAGTGAATCGTCAACGACGGGGGAGGTGGCTGAAGAAGAACAGACTTCTTTAGATGTCTGGCTTGGGACCAAGGTCTGAGAAGAGTACGTAGCCGAGGCGGCACTGGTCTTCTCAGGTCTCTTCGCGCGTTTGATGCATACCTTCTCCAAACTCCGGTTGCATCCTTTAGCTGTGCTCTTAGCACTGGGTCTGTCACTGAAGCAAACTGGAGAGAGCCTAGTACCCTCTCCTGTTCGCGTCTTGATATCCTTTCGGAATCTAGAAGTCTCTTGACAGAGCCCGCTATCTCCTTCCTTTTCTTCATTGGGATGGAGAAACTGTGTGACAAAAGGTCCCAGTGGATTCCCAGCCACTGGAACTTTTGGGATGGAGAAAGTCGAGACTTTTTCTTGTTGATCTTGAAGCCTAGGTACTCTAGGAACTGGATCACCTGACTGGAAGCTTGCAAGCATTCGGTCTCGGATGCTGCCCACACCAGCCAGTCGTCCAGGTAGGCTACTACCTGAATTCCCTTTAGGCGTAATTGTTTGAGAGCTGCGCTCGCAAGCTTCGTGAAAATCCTTGGGGCTATGTTTAGCCCGAATGGCATGGCTCTGAAGGCGTACAGTTTTCGTTGTAGCCTGAACCCTAGGTAGGGGGAGAGTCGACGGCTGATTGGAATGTGCCAATAGGCGTCTGACAAGTCTATAGAGACTGAGTATGCCCTCTTGGGCAGTAAGGTCCTTATGTGTTGCAGTGTTAGCATCTTGAATTTGCAATTCACTATGAACTTGTTGAGTGGTGACAAGTCCAGAATGACTCTGAGCTTTTCCGAGTCTTTCTTGGGAACACAAAACAGCCTCCCTTGGAATTTGATGGACTTCACCTTTCGGATCACATTTTTCTCCAACAGTTCTTGAACGTACTCCTCCAAAATGGGGGTGGAGTGTTGGAAAAACCGAAGGCATGGGGGTGGAGTGCTGTACCAGCTCCAACCCAGTCCATTCTTGAGTAGGCTTTGGGCCCAGGGATCGAAGGTCCAGCGATCCCAAAATTTCATCAGTCTCCCTCCTACCGGTATCATTTCACTTGGACTGCCGTCCTGAGGTCTTGCCTCCCTGACCACGACCACCTCTGAATCCCCTTCCCCTTGAGGGGCGCCTAGACGAGCCTCTGGCTGCTCCTCTAGGTTTTGCACGAAAGGAAGAAGACTGTCCTTCGAACGTTGGGGCGAATGTGGTTGACTGACCTGGCACCGCCTGGGGTACCCACTGAAAGGCAGTCGGGGTTTGTGCCACCATCTGGGGCACTGGAGGCAAAGGCAATTGCAGTTGCTGTTGCTGTCTATAAGGCTTGGCTGGCCGAGATGGTAGCCTAGTCTTCATATTCTTCCTCTTTGGTTGAGGACCCTCATCCGGGGAAGATTTTCTTTTGATAGCCAGGCCCCACTTCTGGAGAAGATTTCTATTCTCCACGGCGGCCTTATCAACAACCTCTTTGACCACATCGGTAGGGAAAAGGTCTTTTCCCCAAATGTTGGAGGAGATTAACTTCCTTGGCTCGTGTCTCACCGAAGCCCCGGTGAACACGAACTCCCTGCAAGCTCTCCTTGCCTTGACGAAGTTATAAAGGTCCTTCGTCACTGTGGCTAAATGAGACTTAGCCACTACCATGAACATTTCATGGACCTTGGGGTCACTTGCCATCGTCTCGAGAGTAGTCTGATGAGACATTGAGGCAGCCAGTCTTTCTTTTGTCTCGAACTCTCTTCGTAAAAGAGATTCGGACAGCTTGGGGAGGTCCTCGCCGAATTGCCGTCCGGCAATATCAGCCTCCAACTTTCCCACTGAGAATGTTAGATGGACATCCTTCCAGTCTTTGTGGTCCATAGGTAGAGCCAGCGACAAGGGTTTACACTCCTCCAGGGAGGGGCAAGGCTTGCCGGCCTCGACTGCCTTTAGGACAGCCGCAAACCCTTTCTGTAAAAAGGGGAAGGCTCTATCAGGAGAGGACACAAACGAAGGGAGCTTCTTGCTCAATGCAGCTACCTTCGAATTCGAGAAGCCCCTCTCTTTCATCGAGGATGAAAGTAGGGCTTGAGCCTTAGCGTGGTCCATAACAATGACCTCCTTCGGCTCTGTCTCCTCCCTTGAAGCTGGTTCTTTTCTCAGCCGGACATAGCAGTCCGGATATGATGCCTTGCTGGGCCAGAATTCTACCTCCTCTAGGGGAACTGAACCCAGCTTATCCGAAATGACGATCTTTCCAGTCGTCATCGGCATGTGCTCAGCATACCTCCATGGGTTAGCATCTGAGCATATGGGAAGGTCTTTCACATTGAGCCTTTTCCGGGGCCCATGTGATTCTGCCAGGGACTGCATACGCAGTTCCATTGCAGCCGCCTTCTCCTGATTCTCCTTCTGCATTTGTTGGATCATTCCAACAATCGAAGAGAGGGCCTGTCCCAGTTCTACTGGGAGGCCAGCCGATGTTGAGGGGATAGGCTCCGGCATCTGAACCGGAGTAGCCGACACCTCGTCGACCTCATCCTCTACGACATCCGGGGTTTGAACTTGATCCTGACCTTCTGCCAGGAGGTCTTCTTCCAAACGATCGTCCAGGTCAGACATCCTGTCACACAACTGGATGTCTTGCATCGCATCTGCGACTTCCTCGTCCACCTGGACTTGATCTTGAAGGATCTCCTCTTGAGGCTGGGGAATCACTGCCTCAGCTGATGCCTGGGGAAAAAGATACGCCCTCATCTTCTCACTTGGAAGATAAGGGCCAGAGGTGTTCTTCTTGAAGCCCCTTACCCAAGTACGAAGCTTTTCCCTAGCTATATCCCTTGATTCCGCCGTTCTAGGGGAATCAAAAGCCTCAGTAATCAGGTTAGTGCATACAGTACATACCTGAGGGTCCCAATACTGGAGATCATCCTTGGAGACAGCGCATGCTGCGTGTCTCCT
>NC_090746.1:42474369-42476869 GCF_036898095.1 Palaemon carinicauda | reverse complement strand
ATGTCATGTGACGTATACTATTTACATTCACCAATTTTATCAGTTTACTCTTTTATTTGATTTATCGTTGTTATACTTATATTCACCATAATCTGTTATGATATGGTAGATTATGTCATGAATGATAAATATTTTTCCTCAGATAATGCATAGCTGAATGCTTCTTGCCTACTCATATGCAGGTCTTCAGAAATCAGTCATGATATATAGATCCCGTATGTATAAAAGAGTGATCATATTAAAAGAAATTTTTTTTTTTATTTGGGAGCATATTCATATGAAATAACTTTGAGCTACATTTTGGGTAACTACCTTCATTTCTAAAAGTCCAGATTGAGTTAAATAGATTGCACTTCCAGTACTCTATTTTCATTCATACTACCCATGAATGAATCCATTCCCAATATACTTACCCAGTACATTAAATTCTTACTCTTTTTTTTTTATAAAGTTATTTTATGATTTCACCTTAATATCGGAGTTCTATAGGTATATATTATCTAACTCAAGCATATACATCGCACTGGATGCTATTTCCTGTCTCACACCACTGCCATTCTTCCTCGAACACCCTTGGTTATTGAGGTGAGTATATATCCAAGTCAATGGCTTAGTAATTGATGACAAGCCAGATATCCATGAGCCCTCGGAATAGTAGCTACGTCTCAAACAAAGGAATGATAAATCATTCTCATGTATCGGGCCGCTTGCAGTTCCAACGTGAATTATTAATATTTCATAGCTGTTGCGAAGGAGATATTATCTTCACTGATGAAGAATGTTAGGTTTATTATAACCGAAATATGTTTTAATTATGTGTTTTTCTTCAAACACCAATATTAGTCACATTGTTGAGGGATCACTAGATTTGTTAATGAAGACATATTTTCCTTTTCATAGAAGAAATCTTAAATGGGTAGAAATGTTACTTTTATTACACAAGAAGTGTAATTAACTTTCAGGGGGAAATATTAGAGGTATCAGGGAAGCAAAATTTCTCTTTTTAAATATAATGTCAATTCCATTAGTTGTATAGTGGAAGCTGGAGACGCACAACATTTTTCATAGAATGGTTTTGATTATTATCATGGTAGAACTCTCAGTTTTATCAAAGATGAATTATTATTCTTAATGGACAAAATACTAATTCCATATTTTGAAAGCACATTTTTTTACTCTAAAAAAATTTAATTTGGCATAAACGAAAACGAAATGTTAGTTTTAGTATAGAAAAATTAGTTTCTTTATCCAAAGAGAGTGCCTAATTTCATTTTAAGTAATAAAATGCCTAGGAAAGAATAATTTTCACTCAAAAATATTCTAGCGTAGCAAAAGTAGTTTAAATGGAAAATACTTTGGAGTTTAACATATCTAAGATGACCTAAATTATATTTCATTAATGTTTCATTATATATAATTTTTCACATCATGAAATGATTGAAGTACCTAAAGTTCCAATTAATTACGGAACTGGTAATTGTTTTATAGTATTTATATCTTATAAATCTACATTCCTTCTTTTTATTGTTAAAAAACTACATTTTTATCAACAGTTAACCTCAGAGTGGTCTGATTATCAATGTTGTGACATTGATATATATATATATATATATATATATATATATATATATATATATATATATATATATATACATATATATATATATATATATATATATATATATATATATATATATATATATATAGTGGAATGGAAGGAGATATCATCTAGGTTAATGTGGGTAAGGGTTAGGTTGGGTAGGGAATGCTGGGCGTTTGTCAGTGAGTATGGGCCGGGTAGTGAGAAAAGTGAAGATGAGCGGAATGAGTTCTGGAATGAATTAACTAGGTGTGTAGAAGGTCTGAGTAGAAGGAATTATGTAGTTGTCATGGGTGATTTAAATGCTAGAGTGGGCGCTGGAGAGGTAGAAGGTGTCATTGGGAAGTATGGCGTACCAGGTGAAAATGAGAGTGGTGAGAGACTGGTGGATATGTGTGTTGAGCAAGAGATGGTGATAAGTAATAGCTTTTTCAAAAAGAAAGATAAAAATCAGTATACATGGGTAAGAGTGGTAAATAGAAGAGTAGTAGAAAGGGCATTAATGGATTATGTGTTGATAACTAAAAGAATGTTTGGAAGATTGAAAGACGTGTACGTGTTTAGGGGTATGTCTGATCATTTTTTGGTGGAAGGAAAATTATTTCTAGCAAAAGAGTGGGGGAATAGAGTAGGTGAATGTAAAAGGGAGCTAGTGAGGGTTGAAGAGCTAATAAAACCGGGGGTAAAAAGTAAATATCAGGAAAGGGTGAAAATGACATATGACGAAGTGAAAGTATGAGAAACTGGCAATTTAGAGGAGGAGTGGAAGTTAGTAAAAGAAAATTTTGTTGGGATTGCAAGTGATGTGCGTGGCAAGAAGGTTGTTGGAGGCAGCATGAGGAAGGGCAGTGAATGGTGGAATGAAGGAGTGAAGGTAAAAGTGGAAGAGAAAAAGAGGGC
>NC_090746.1:42464369-42466869 GCF_036898095.1 Palaemon carinicauda | reverse complement strand
GCTTTTATCGACGTTTCAAACATTTATTATTATTATTATTATTATTATTATTATTATTATTATTATTATTATTATTATTATTATTATTATTATCATTATTATTATTATTATTACTATTATTATTATCATTATTATTAATATTATTATTATTATTATTATTATTATTATTATTATTATTATTATTATTATTATTATTATTATTATTATTGTTGTTAATTATTATTATTATTATTATTATTATTATTATTATTAATATTATTATTATTATCAAAATGATTATTATTATTATCATTATTATTATTATCATTATTATTATTATTATTGTTATTATTATTATTATTATTATTATTATTATTATTATTATTACCTAAGCTACAACCCTAGTTGGAAAAGCAAGATGTTATAAGCCCATGGACGCCAACAGGAAAATAGCCCAGTGAGGAAAGGACACACGAAAAAATAAAATATTCGTTGAACAGTAAGAATATTAGAATAAATATTTCCTATATAAACTAAAAAAAACTTCATCAAAAGAAGAACAATTAGTTTCATTCAAATTAAATGATTTTCTATAAATTCTGCAGATGTAATTTTACCCTTGAAATTTAAAGGATAGAATACTTAGTATCAATTGATTTTCCTGATAGTGTTTTTATTATTAATATAAAATCCATCTATTTTGAGTTTTGAGTTCTGGCTGTATTTTTCTTATGACTAATATTTGAAATCTATAAAAGATGATAATTGTTAAGTATTTGATTGAATCTATCTGTTTTCGAGTTTGGGATTTTCGGTCTTTATTTTGATTTATTGAACTGTATCTTTGAAAAATTATATAACAAAGAAAATTGATTCGTTTATGCATATGGAAAAGAAATTACTCTTGTTACTTAATGAAGATACCACTATAATTTAGATATACCTTTACTTTTGAGGTTTTTCTTTCCTCTTATGATTATTAATGTGCTAGTTTTCTTATGAGTAATTTATTTATTACTTGATTATTACTTCATATGCTTAGTATTATCAACATCAAAGCCGTGTTTTAAGATATGCGCATATTTACCACTATCATATGTAAAAGGATACTACTAACGTAACATTAATGAAGGTCTTTAAAAGTAAGGAGAATCACCTTGTTTTCTGAATGTGCCCATTTCTATATATCACAGAAATTGTGTTATTATATATTTGTGTAAGGAACGTAGCAGCAGAAAGGGTATAAATACGTCTGGATGTAATCACCATTATTCAGACATATTCTTCGCAGCATTTTCTCTCCTTGCCCTCTCAAACGTGTTATTTTGGATGTTTTTCATCAATACTAACATCAAAAGTGATGAGGCTATAGAAGTAGAAAAATACCAATAAGATTTCATATAAATAAAATTGCTAGAGCATTAAGAAATATATTTATCAATTATTTTTGTTTTATATAGCTCTCTTATAAAACTGCAGCCTGATTCCCACCTGGTTGACGTAAACAAACAAAATGTAAAAATCGTTGAAATACTAAAACAAGAAAAAAAATAATGTAAATAAATCACTGGTTTATGAATTCCATTTAAATAACAGTGACAAAAGTAATTTCCAATTCGTCTGGATCACAATAAATAGAGAGAATTCTTTGAAATAATTGCTTGCTTGTAAAGCACTCAATTGATAAAATCTACCTTCAATTTGGATGTTAAGATTTTTGTTGTCTAAAAGAAAAAAAAATAATAAAACATTAGAAGAGAGATGTATATTAGTTGGAATCCGATGACAATGAAATGTAGCTTAGTGTTTAGTTTACAATTCCTTTAATATAAGTTTATTCATTCATTATATTTTTTGTTCAATGTTTAATCGTTAATTTACTCTTATGACCTAAAATCATGTTTTAAACAAAAGAAAAACAATCTCAGTAGCTAAGGATGTTCATTCTTATATATTATGAAAGTTATTCAATAATATATTCAGGGAAGGCAGCAGGGAGTCTTCAGAAAAAGCCTGGAAATAGTTACCATATTTTATAAATAAGACTTTTCTCGGATATTTTTCCCCATAGAATTTAAAACCTGTTTTTTTTTCCGGTGATATTCATATAATATCAAGATTAAATATGATAAGGTTTCAGAAATATAACGTCGACCAATTGAATTATTAATTCCTAAAATAACCAAAAGAGTCAACGAATTAAAACGAAAAAGTAATTTTTTCATATATTGTATGTTTATTTGAGTTACGCATGAAAATAGAACATTTAATTCGTAAATCTGCTTAGATACAATAAAATGCTGCTAAAAACTAATACTAACTCATTAACTTAGTATTCATTTCTATAATAACTTATTTGAGTATTAGTTCCATTTGCTATCTTCATAAAATAAAGATTACTATGAAGCATACTGTGTATGAATTACCATCTTAAACTTGTAGTTCTTATCTGCATGAGATGTGAAGCCGCTAGGAATTCAGTTTATTTATTAACATTTCATTAGAAGAATAGAATTATTCA
>NC_090746.1:42451869-42454369 GCF_036898095.1 Palaemon carinicauda | reverse complement strand
TTCTAAGGAAAAAAAGATAAAAACATATTTTTAAAAAATTAAATAAAATAAAAATTTGAGTCAAATACTTTTTTAGGTTAATTCACATCAATCAAAATTATAACCTACTAATTGTTGTTGATAGCGTGCTCTCAGAAATATAAAATTAATGAACTAATAACATTTCTTTTCCATAATTAGTTTTCCGATAGCATTATTTTTGTAAATCTATTGTTACCAGATTGAGTCGAGGAATTTTATGTTGGAGGAGGAATGCTAAATACAGTTTTAAGAAGCTGAAGCATGAGCTCATGATTTATTAACTGTGATAAATCAAAGCCAGATCTGAATGAGCAGCTTTTGGAGGTGTCTGTTTCGCATTGAAACATTTTCTAGGTTAGCATCTGTACAATGCTCGGTATGGAACTCACATCTATTATTTTAGAGCTACTAGTGGTAGTGGAAAGACTCATCTTCATAAAAGATACCTTTAAAGAAATTTAAGCAAATTTAAAAAAAAAAAAAAGGATTTTCATGGATAGTACGATAAAATAGATACCAATGCATTTTATTCCTTTAAATTGGTGAAACGTTGCCACCCCGGTATCTCCTTTCTCGATAAAAAAAAATTTGAGGATTAAGATTGGCAGGATCAAATAGAGTTGGCCTCTTGCTTTCAAAGGTGAGGGAAGTAAAGGAAAAAGATTTGCCGTTTTTAGTTGACGGTCCCTGGATTATAACCAAAGTGGAATTACGTCAGTAAGAAAAAAAAAAGAGACCCCTATTTTACCAGAAAATATATTTAAAGTTATGATCCAATGGAGCTATTTAACTACAAAATTTCTCCTTACCGCAATTAAGATTTTTTTAATTCTTGGAATTGGAAGCGCAAAATTCCATTGCACACATGCAATTGAGAAAACATGGTCGTTTGCATACATAAAATACAGATTGAAACAAATTGTCGCTGACAAACATTAATTCTAAGAAAGGCTGTACGAGTAAAGGCCATTATGGATATTTCATGAATCTTATTACGATATAGAGAAATCTGATAATATATTTACTTTGATTCACTTCTCTGATGTCTAGTTTGTGAAATAATTTATATTAATGTAAGAGTTACTAAAAGTTATGTTGTTATAATTAAGACAGGTGATTCAAGAGATAACAAAACGGTAAACTATCTTAAGAGTTTTTCTATCGACTTGATAATCATAGGTTTTACTTTCAAATATGAATAAAAGTAGATATTGGTTTTCATCAGTAGTCAAACAAGTAACGTAGTTAGAATATGAAATCCTCCATCCTTTTAAACTTTACAAAGTAAATTTTAGTCCATCAAATAAATATTCTAAAACACTCTAGACATGGGGTAATATTCAAAGGTACTCATTAGGTACTAAATTGTGTTTATTGTAAAACAGGTTCAATATAGTTATAACAAAAGATAAAGGTTAGGTCTTTCATCGTATTGGTCTTATTTCTGAAGGTCACAGTGGAATCACATATTATAAAAAATCTTTTAGCTACCGAATCTGCTCACAACTTCTATTTAGAATTGCACTAACATAATAATTAGTCCTTTGAAGTCTCACTACCCTAAAGGTAAAATTATGGCTAAGAAGTTGTTCACACACAAACAAAGAGAAAATCAGGGGGCGAAAGCATAATCTCCTCCCAACTTCGTTGTCTGAGGTAAAAAGGGGTTGAAGTTGGCCATCGAGTTCAAGATGTGATTGCACGTCTGTTCGTATATTTGCTTTTCCCTTTTATTAGTTAGATTTCTGAGATCTAGAGCTATAATTATTCAGTATAAGGTAATCGAATTGTATAATCGTCATGACACACTGGTTAAATCATCAAAGAGAGAGAGAGAGAGAGAGAGAGAGAGAGAGAGAGAGAGAGAGAGAGAGAGAGAGAGAGAGAGAGAGAGAGAGAGAGAGAGATGATTGTAGCAAAGATTTTAAGCTTGTATTTTTTAGCAAAGTTTCTACTAGCAATAAAAAAAAATTCCTCCATTCCTTAAGAAAATTATGTTAGGAACTATTTATTTTGCTCATGATGCGCTAGTTTCATGGTGTGTTTCACACCACTGAGGTCATCGTTATGAATTTTCCATAAATAACCAATTATTTCAAAGCTTTCATGGATATATTTTCTTCTTTTACGTATGTATGTCTCATTGATTGACGATATTGTATTCAAATGTACCATTGTGAAAAAATATGAAAGTCCATGTATTTACATGTGCGTATTATGCAAAAACTTCTCTGTATCTATTGAAAAGAAATAACATTATGCTCTAGCTATTTTACCTGTATTTTATATAAAACATATATTCATTACGACACATTGGATGTTAGCTTCTCTCATTTGTTGTTTTGCTTCTATTTTGACGATATTTGAAATCCCATACAATGAATAGAACTCTGCATATGGAGTAAATGTATTACTATTTTATTAGTTCCATCAACAATACATTACTTATGTTATTGTGCTTCTGTGAATTACCAATCAC
>NC_090746.1:42429369-42446869 GCF_036898095.1 Palaemon carinicauda | reverse complement strand
ATATATATATATATATATATATATATATATATATATATATATATATATATATACATATATATATATATATATATATATATATAAATATATATACATACATATAAAATCTCTTTTATGAATAACTAAATCATAAATTTAAAAATTTTCCGTTAACCAAGTTCTCCTTGCCTAGGCTGTCTTTTTTCCATTAAAGTAATGAAATGCCATATATCAATGTATAGAAATAGGTATAAATCTAACTAGCATTGTTATTCATTAATGGTTGGAGGGCATATTCATTTTGTATATATCTCACAGGATCAATGATTTATATTGGGGACTGTCATAACCCCATTCATTACACTTATACAAGGGATATCATACGAATGGAAACCAGGAGTTTATGGGGCCAATAACGTTTTAAGATCTGATCTTGAGACATCGATATTGGAAGTCAGCAGTCCTCTTTTCAAGGTAATCTATGATTTAAGGAAAGGGTCTTTCCGCTTTGTAGCGTATGTCTGTCTATCTGTTTGAAAATCATATTTATTTTGTATAATATTGTTAATTACTTAGATGATGTTTGTTAATTACAATAATTGTAGGGTACAGCAAGGAGGTGAATCAAATGGTCTCCTTATCTAAAGAGGATTACACAAATGATTCAAGATGAACAAGTAAATTTCGCACTTTATTTTATTATTCCTGTATTGGACGAAAAAATAATTTTTTTCAGAGAATTTAAACCTTAATCATCATTCTAGGAATTTCGAGATCATAAAAAAGGTATTCTCTGAATATCAAGTAAAACAACGATTTCATTTGAATGCGTTTCCTAATGTCAAATGGCTACAATCTCCTTCCTAAATTAGATTCAGTTACGACGTGAAGAGAAGCTATGAATACAAAGCAGCCTTTCTGAATAGCGTAGAAAATAAAGATAGACGAGTCGAGTCTTATTTCGTGTTACTTGTCTTCATTAAGTCTAATTTTATAAATGTCTAGGTTACTAGGAATTATACAGGTTTTTTTTTTTTTTAGTGAAATGAAAAAAATAAAACATTTGTTTACCGAATTGAAATACATAAATATATGTCTCATTTCATTGAATATCATATAATATATAATTAGATATAGTAATCTAATAAGAATATGATGATATCCACAACTTAAATTTACAGCAATTTTACTTATATGTATATATATACATATATATATATATATATATATATATATATATATATATATATATATATATATATATATATATATATATGTATATATATGTATATATATATGTATATATATATATATATGTATATATATATGTATATATATGTATATATATATATATATATATATATATATATATATCTATATGTATATATATATATATATATATATATATATATATATGTATATATATATATATATATATATATATATATATATATATATATATGTATATATATATATATATACATATATATATATATATATATATATATATATATATATATGTATATATATATATATATATATATATATATATATATATATATATATGTATATATATGTATATATATATATATATATATATATATGTATATATATATATATATATATATATATATATATATATTTATTTATACACATATATATATGTATGTATATATATGAATATATATATATATATATATATATATATATATATATATATATATATATATATATACACATATATATGTACGTATATATAAATATATATATATATATATATATATATATATATATATATATATATATATATATATATAGGTGATACATGAACAAGCAGGATTTAGAAAAGGTAAAAGTTGCATTGACTAAATTTTAATTTTGAGAGATGTACAGCAAATCTTAGAATATAGAAATCCCATTTTGATGGCATTTGTGGATTATGAAAAATTCTTTGATAGTAAGCATCGGCCAATTTTGTGGAAAATCCTGCGTTGTTAAGGAATTCCTCTTGGATATTTAAATTTGAGTAAGTGTGTTCATAAGCATAGCAAGCGCAAAGTTAATGTTAACGGAGTCTTATCAAATGAATTTCCAGTGAACAGTGAAATAATCCAGGGGAATATGTTGTCACCTATGTTACTTGTCCTCCTCATTGATTTTATAGAATGCATGAAATATCATACGAGGTTGGGCTGAAGATAAATAGAAGAAAGACAAAGATGATGAGAACGGAGTATGCAATATAAGATGAAAGGAGAAAGCATTAATACAGTAGAATCATTTAAGTATTTAGGAATTATGATATCCAATGAAGGGTCTTTAAAATTTGAGTTTAGAAAAAGATTAAAAAACAGACAAAGGCTAGGTTAAGTAAAACTTGGAAATAAAATCTCCTGAAATTTCATATAAAAATCAGCCTTTATATCAGTTTAGTAAGATCGGTGTTACAGTATGGACATGAGTCTTGGTATGACAAAGAGATGAGAACGAAGTATGCAATTGAAAGGGGTAAGGATTAATGTGGTAGAATCATTTAAGTATTTAAGAACTATGATCTCCAATAGAGGGTCTTTAGAATTTGTGTTTAGTAAAAGATTGAAAAAAAGCAAACCAAACAATGGCTAGGTTAAGTAAAACTTGTAAATAAAATCGCCTGAAATTTCATATATGAATCAGACTTTATATTAGTTTACTGAGATCGGTGTTACTGTATGGACATGAGCCATGGTAGGAAAATGTTAAAATCTCCAATATATTTAGTAGATTTGAAAATAAAGCCCTCAGAAGGATATTAGGCATTAAATGGCAGGACAGGATTAGAAATGTAACTATAAGAGAGATTACTCGAGTGCCAAGTGTTGATGGGATCATGATGAGGGGTAGATGGAGATGGTTTGGGCATGCTCTTCGCACTTCCTAAGAGTGATTAGTTCACCAAACGATCAGTTGGGCTCCTCAAGGCACTAGAAGACTTAGGAGACTCAGGCCTATGTGGGTGAGGACTATGAAGCGCAAAGTTGGAGATGATGAATGGAGAAGTATTGAATTAAAAGCTCAAAATAAATACGACTGGCAAAATTTAATCGAGGCCATTCGCACCAGTAGGCGTATTTATCTTCAGCCAAACTTTCTGTGATATTTCATGCATCCTGATAAGCAAGCATTGCAAATCCTCTGGTGTTCTGCTAACAAGGACATCATCATCACCATACTCAAGGTCTACTGAATTCCTATCACCAATCCAATAATAATAATAATAATAATAATAATAATAATAATAATAATAATAATAAAAATAATAATAATAATAATAATAATAATAATAAACAAAATGACAGAAAAAGAGCATCAAGTATCCAAGAGTAAACTATAGTAGTTGAGGGTATCATCAGAACATGCACGGAAAAAATAGATATAGCCAGGCATATAAAGAGAATGACAGATAATAAATGGACAATAGAAATTATGTTGATGATGATATGCGAAACAGTTTAGTGGTGGGGAAGAAGAATGATTCAAGGACTAAAAAGAGTTATGCCAACATTACGGAGGTGACACTTGGCATCGCTCTGAGAGCCGCCGTGTTGAAGTGGTATCTCCTTCAGATGAAAGGTAAATCCCTCCTCAAGTGATATCAACCGAACCAGATCTTCTGCTGGAAATGCGCCTGTTTGTCGTTTAAACTTTTAATTCTTACCTAGTTTATCTACTATATTTATTCATTTACACATTAACGTATTTGCACATTCATTATCAATTTCCCTAATGAGGACTTGATACGCTTGCACTAGAAATATATCGATTCATCCATCTTGATTTTTATTAGATGTTTATATTTCTTATTTTCCTGTTATATAATTTACGTCGCTGAAAGGTCGGTGTTCATTGACATTATATTTCATCATATAAGTATTACTAGTCATTTTTATAGCAATCATTTTGTTGCGGTTTCTGACTGAAGGTTTTAAAGGCTACTCATTAGTGGCTGAGGTAAAGGAAGGGAAAATGAGGCCCACAATATATTTATATATATATATATATATATATATATATATATATATATATATATATATATATATATATATATATATATATATATATATATATATATATATATATATATATATATATGTATATATATATATATATATATATGTATATATATATATTTATGTATATATATAAATATATATATATATATATATATATATGTAAATATGTATATGTATATATATATATATATATATATATATATATATATATATATATATATATATATATATATATATATATATATATATATATATATATATATATGTATATATATATATATATATATATATATATATGTATATATATATATATATATATATATATATATAATATATATATATATATGTATATGTATATATACATACATATATATATATATATATATATATATATATATATATATATATATATATATATATATATATATATATATATACAGTATATAGATAGAAAGATAGATAGATAGATATATAGATAGATAGATAGATAGATATTGTTATTAAAATTACTTGCTAAACTACAACCCAAATTGGAAAACTAAGATGCTTTAAGCCCAAGGGCTTCAACAGGGAAAAATAGTTCACTGAGGAAACAAACACGGATATAAATATATTACTGTATAAGAGAAGCGTTGAACCGTTAATATATATTATTCTAAAAACAGTAAAAACTGGTAAATTTTATATCATATTTAAGCTATAAAAAAATTTGAAAATAGAAAGAAAAATAAGCAAGAGAACTCTATCACAAGACAATGGGAAACCATAGTGCAGAGGCTATGGCACTACCTAAGACCCAAGATTATAGTACATTCTCTGACTTATATATAACCCTCCAGTTTTAATGATATATTCTACAGTAAAGTCTTAGTAAAAATTTATTCACAATGCATTTGGGACTGACTAAATCAATTTGTGCACAAACTTCATTCACGAAAAGACCAAATGAGTCCTCCTCCCTTAATAACGATTGAGTGACTTTGAAAAGGCCATGTCGCTTCCACATTCCACACGACATGTTTCACATAGGTAACCAGTTTACTGTGAAAAGGGAACAGAACGACGTCTTGAGAGACCCAGAGCTATATCCTATTACCTAAGACTTTCCTCTTTTACCTTTTCCTAGATCACAACATAATATCACACTCCTTGTAAAGGATTTCCACGTGCAGTGTTCGGTGTTGTTATGAGTTTTATTTATTGACCAAAGGGTATACACCTTTAACTCTAGGCTGTTTTATTTTCTTTTTGGTTGGTACACTTTGTGTTTTCATTATATTAAATTCAGGAAAGACTTTTAAAAAGACCTTGTTATGTCTGTATAAATAAGTAAATGCATGAATATCGAAATCATCAAACTATCCATATCGTTTCCAATCATTACTTTAAAAGCTCTTTGTATGAAAACACATAACAAATTGAAGGAATAAATAATCTTAGACTGGTATGTTCACTTCCCACCAAAATTACTTGAAAAATATTTGAAAACAATAATGTACTCAACTATTTTTCGTACTAATATAAATCAATTGACATAGAGAGAAAAAAAAAAGAATTTCAAAGTTAGTCATAAGAATTAGCTTACTCAAAAACCTGTACTTGGTAAACCATACTGTTTTCATAAGTTATTATGATTGATATACAATATGCTTTTTTTTTTACCTCATTAATAAAAACTTATGAATTTCGGCTTACTATTACAACATAAAATCTTTGCATTGCCTGAACTCTATTGCTACCAAGTCACCTTCCTTTTTCTTATTTCTTTTATTCTATTTTGAATTATAAATGACCTTTAACTTACATTATGTTAAAAGTTTGAAGTTGTCTCCTTACTTCTATTTTTCCTGGCTCATGCAAAAAAGGCATATTCCTTCCATAGCCAGGTATGTAGACTACGTAGTCTCTTCCGTAGACAAATACCCAGTTTGTTTTCTTAGGTCTAGGGCTAGAAAACAGACAATCCGTCTAATCAACCTCTGCATTGATCAAATATTGCAAACTTTAAAATTAACAGTAGGATTTCCTACTGCGCAAACAATTTAGTATCTATTTTTTTTTATAAACTATTTCTCTTTACCTATATTTAAGTAATAGGGGAACATACGTATTTTTGAATACAAAAAAAAAAAAAAAGAAAAGGAAAAAAGTCGACTAACTGTCCAAGTTGAAGCAACCTTTAAAAGCTTTTATTTTTCTATACCTGCATTTGAGCTAATGTGGGAATAAACGTATTTCTAAATACAAATCAAAGAGAAAAAAGAAAATGAATAGAATCCACTAACTCTCCACATTGACCCAACCTTTAAAAGCTTTGATTATCAGACATAAGAGATAAATCTACAACACAAAACTAGCATCTGCAAACTAAAGCGTCAGGACTAAAACCTAGAGTAAAAAAGAATAAAGAACCACCATTACTAATAAATGGTTATTAAAAAGTAAGTAAAAGATTTAACAAAACATATGGATGAATACTAAAGCAATATGGCATAGTGGAGGTTAAAATTTATTTACAAAAAAAAAAAAAAAAAAAAAAAAAAAAAAGGCATTCTATTGTATTTAGGAGCTTAAAACTGTGCATATCGTTAATTTGTAAAAACCAGTCTACGACGCAATAAACGAATAAAAATTAAACTGATGTTACACATATTAGTTGAATAAACTATTATAAAATAAATAAATATCCATATAAGTTTGTCAAATAGAATGAAGTCTGATTAGTAATGGAGATATTGAAAATTCACAAGTTATGAAGCATTCGTATTTTTTAAAAGGTTAATATGCAATTGCGGTGAAAACATGACAACATACAAAAGATGTTGTGTGTCAGGGCATTGACCTATAGTATATTTCAACAATCAACTTTAATTATGATATATCAAAGTTCATACCAAACTTATTCAGGTAAATATCATAAAATAAAATTAACGTTAGGAATTATAAAACAAGTTATGTACATATTTTCTTTTTAAACAAATATTTTTGTATTACGTGCTAGAGTGCCAGAGATCACATCAAATAGTAACAATAAGAAAAGAATAAGATATTCCAATGATATTCGTTTTTGTTAGGTAAGAGGCTGATTTATACGCAAGCACTTGAGGAAAGGCAAATAGGTAGTAAAGAAGAATATTTAGGATGAAAAGGGCTAGTTAACAACTCACACTTAGAGTCCCGGTACACAAACATATGTATGCAATATAGCGTACTTGAAAAGGCCAGCTTTGGAAACTGAAACTTACAACAGACGATATTTTATAGGGGACCTGAAATAAGCAAATTATGATATCATAAAAATGTGTAAAATTAGAAGAACTGGTGAATCTTATATTGAGTTAAAAGAGGGCAATATATTTTACTTCAGAAGGCATGGATGGAATAAAGAAAATGAAAAAAGTTTCCTTATTAATAAAGGACTGCTTTTCCATCTAGGGTTGTAGCTTAGCAAGTAATAATAATAATAATAATAATAATAATAATAATAATAATAATAATAATAATAATAATAATAATGATAATAATAATAATAATAATAATAATAATAATAATAATAATAATAATAATAATAATAATAATAATAATAATAATAATAATAAATTTCAAACATATGCACCAACATCATTCCTTGCAAATGAAGATATATAAACCATTTAGGAACTGGAGAAATCTCGGCAATGATAAAGTAGCCCAAAAGAAAAGAGAAAAATCAGCAGTAGGTAAATTTGGAGTAGCCATAATAAATGGCAGAGGAGATATGCTTGTAAACTTGGTAAAAAAAAAAAAAAAAAAAAAAAAAAAAAAAAAAAAAAAAAAAAAAAAAAAAAAAAAAAAAATCTTAAAATTATGAACACCTCTCTTTTATAAAATAGAACAGAAAATGGACATGGAGAACACAAAATGAAGAAATTTAATTTCATCAAAGATGTAACATTGTTGAACAAGGTAAATCAAGTGACCATAGAATGGTGAGAGGCACAACTTGTATAGATATAAGGAAAGAAAGAGGAAAATTAAATTTAGAAAAATAAACGGTCTTGGTATAAGAGAAAAATCTGGTGATTCTAAATTAGTTTAGCAATACGTGATATGTGATTCTAGCTAAATGATAAAATTGAAGTAAGCAAAGAAGAAATAAAGTGTGATTTAACAAAATTTGCATTGAAATCAGCACATAGGTGAAAAAATTCTTAAACAATATGGAACGCAGCAAAAGCCTAATAAAAAAAGGTTAGAATTAAAGGCCAAATAATAGAGATGTGAAATAGAATGAGCAAAACTATCTAAAACAATAAACGAACTGAAAACTTAAGACATTCGTAAACATAATCAGACAAATTTTGAGGAAACACTAAAAGAACGAAGAACCAAACTAATGAAGATAAAACTAGAAACAGGGTGACAACAAATATTGTTTTTAGAGGATGAAAATGGAAACATTAAGAACAGAAGAGACGGAATAATAAAAATGGCAGAAGACTTCTACATAAAGATTTACAAAAGTGATATAGGAAATAACTTTGTCAGTAGAAATAATGAAACACATAAGCCGTTACCATAGGTAACAGTAAGAGCAGTAAAGAAAGCATCAAAAGTCATGAAAAAAGGCAAAGCAGCAGGAAAAGATGACATACTAATAGATCTAATAATAGGAGAAGTTTTCATAGTAGTTAAACTCGCTAGATTTAGAAAAAAAAATGTCTGCTTGAATTACTTTATTGTTAAATTAATTCACACAATGGGAGACACGAAATACCTGAAAAATTACTACCCAATAAGTTTGCTGTCAGTAACCTATAAAATATTTACAAATATCAAATTAAGCTGAATACAGAGACAGCTAGACTTTAATCAGCTAAAAGAGCAGGCAAGTTTTTCTATAAAGTTTTCAATAGCTCTCCACAGCCAGTTAATTACCTAGGTAATGATAAATCAACATATTATGACAAACCACAATGCTGTAGCTTTTATACGCAATGAAAAATATTTTTCTTCTGTTAAAACCTTAGCTGTCATGAAAACCCTGTAAAGAAAAGAACGGATAAAACCTATGATAGACCACTTGAAGATATCTGTACAGGAAGTAGAACAATCCAAAGGTGCATAAAGATAGTGACCAATTTCTGATAAAGCATGGATGTAAAATATATTGACAACCTAAGACTTGCAGGTGACATAGGTCCATTTAGTGAGTCAAGGGATGAATTGCAAAAGATGATAAAACATTTGAAAAGAAGAAGCATAAATGTAGGACTAAGGGAATATGAGTCAAACTGAAATAATGTTCAACGAAAATGCAGAGATAATAAATAGGAGTTAGGGAGAGATTATTAATAATTATATGTACTTAGGAGAGACAGTGTTTTACCAGGGCATGAGACTGAAATTAAAAGAATAGCAAGTTTAGGATTGCAATTTTTTTTTTTTTTTTTTTTTTTTTTTAAGATGAAATAGGTTATGGAAAGTAAAATATAACTTTTGTAAAGAAATATCTTTATGCTTTTCCTATATTTCTGTTTGTACTGAAAAGTACATTGTGTCTTTTGTTTACTTTGGTGGTGGTTGGAACTATGGGCATTTGTTTAATGGTAATTTGTTTTATAACTATGGGATAATTTGCGACTTTGTTTATTATTGAGCCTGAATAGTTCTTTAAACTGACTGTTTGACAGTTAAATATCCACTCACTGTGCCTTTTGAGTATTTATATTCAGCGGTCCAGAATCCAGAGAGAGGGCAGATTCCAGTAAGACAGATTCCCAGCGGGGTAGAGTCAGAGACCAACACAGAAAGCAGTCCGGAACGGAGATTTTCTGAAATTTTTTACCCTGAAAGTTTCAAGTGTCATGGAGCGATAAACTCCACCTAGGCCGAGCGATAGGAATTCAAGTTCGGAGAGGCAACACGAGCAACTGGACTTATCATCTATCCACGAAAGACCAGGATCTAAAGAAACGTAAGTCAGTTGAGAGACCTTATGCAGGCTCAATAGGATTGGTCTGTTTCTTAGATATAATTTACGCTTATTATAGTTTAAATTATGGTCGCCAACACGTCGAAAAAATTAAAGTAAAGGATTTTAGCATTGTAATTACCATTATACTTGTGCCTTTGGTTTGTAAACCAATAGTGTTTCATTTTGACTAAGATTAACTACGAACATAATTTATATATTGTTTTTCTTATTTAGTAACGACTGTTCATTTACGAAATTTACGTTTTCATGAAGCTAGCTTGCTGAATTTCATTCCCTTCTCGTTAAATTTGTCGATTAATTTCTTACGTTAAATTGATTTTTTCAAGAGGTGTAAATTCTTTTTTATTATTATTTTAGGTCCTTTACATATGGTAGATGAGTTACTGTGGAGAGGAAGTGGTGCATACATCCGAAGACAGCTTTTCGGGTGATTTCCTCTCAAGACGAGAAACGGCAGTTCAACATTTCACTAATTTCACTTATTAAACTCAATAGTTTTCTTTGTCTTTGGTTTAAATCCTCACTGTCAATTCATAATTTTTACCATATGGCGCCGAACAGGGACCTGTTGGTTATTTGCTAGTTGTTGCCGTTTCTCCGTCCTTTGTTTTCTTATCCGCTCGGCCATTCGAAATTGTTTTGGTGATTTAGGGTTGTTGTTAACAACTGGCTAGTTTTACTTAGAGGTCTTAACGATTTTTCATTGTGCCCCTTGAGCAGTTTCTGTCGGGAGGTCTAGTTCAATTTTTTACGAATGAGTCATTTGTGACTTTCTAGATTATATTAATTTCATTAGGTTTGTAAGGGGATCGCAGGCATGTCAAAAGACTTGAAATTTCTGATTAGCTCTAGGGCTAACTATCGAGGACAGGTCAACCGTATTCATTCTGAATTAGACAGTTTTGGTAATAACACTCCTCGGGAGAGAGACTGCCTTGTTAGTAAATTGAACAGACTCCAGGATGAGCTTGAAAAGGCCGACTACGTCATTCGAACCCTGAAATGGGAATTAAACTCAGAGGATGAGACGAAAGCCATAGCTGAAAATGATATAGAAATTGAAGAATGTTGTAAGTATGAAGATAGGATCAATGAATGTTTGTCTACTCTGTCTCATCTAGCTACATCCAGTCCAAATCATTCCAGTCTGGAAGTTTCTGGAAGCACATTGAACAGCATGCTTAAGAGCGCAATTGCCCCTTTACCTAAATTCAAAAGTGAAGAGGGAGAGGATCTTATTAGGTTTTTTCAGCAATTTGAAGATACGACGAAACGCTTCAATTATTCTGACTACGATAAATTCTTACTTTTGAAACAGCAAATTTCAGGGCGTGCCTTGTCTTTGATAAATTCCCTGGACAGCATACAGCATTCTTATAACGTAGCAAGAGATCTTTTGTTGAATGCTTTAGCCTATCCCGTCACTAGAAAATTCAATGTCATCAAACAAATGTCGAATCTGAAACTTGATTACAATACAGAACCGTTTGAGTACATAGGGAAAATTAATTCTATTTGCAGATCCATTAGCGCTTTAGAAATAACCTCAGAGGATATTTTACAGTATTTTGCCTGGCATGGTTTGAATGAGAACTTCCAATCTCATTTAATTCATATCACCAACGAAACCAGGCCATCTTTGAATCAGATAGCAGATAAATTTTTTGGAGCCACTGAAAGGTATTTAACCAGTCAACGACAGTATAAAATTAAGCAGAAAGCAAGAGAACTTTGTCCTAAGAGAGCTAGAAGTTTTGCTGCAAATGCTGATTACCAAACAGGCCCGTCACTGAACGTTTTCAAAGTGTGTCCTTTATGTAATGAGGATGGTGACTCCTCACATCCCATTCACAAATGTGAAAAGTATCCAGAACCTAGGTTAAAAATCAACAAGCTAAGAAATTTGAAGGCTTGTATAAAATGCGGCAGGTTGGATCATAATGAGGATACATGCAAATTTCACTTCCGGAAACGTTGCAATTGTGGTGCTTGGCACTTCAGATTTCTATGCATGGGCCAAAAAAGCAGTGGAGTCCTGAGGGATAGTGGTCAAAGTAATGTTAAATTGAAAAAGGAAAATTCTAAACAAAGTGATCGAGTTGTGAAGGAGAGTAATTCAAGCATGATATTTGTTGAGAAATTTTCAGAGTCGTTCAAAGTCACAAACTGTAGCCACGCAATACTCCCTACCTTTTCTTGCATTCTTCAGGGAGAGACAAAGATTCGTTGCATGAGGGATAGCGGGTGTCAGTCAAACTTCATATTAGAGGAGAGGGCAAAGTATGAAAACTTGCCTGTCATAAATTCTGATCTCAGAATCAAAATCAATGGATTTAACTCTTCCAAAGTTTATCATACTAAGTCTTACAAAGTGCCTTTGACGATTGGAAATCATATTTACGAGATTGAAGCAACGGGGGTGCCGTCTATTTACACTTCATTGAAATTGCCTGGCTTGCAGAAAATTGTTCGGGAATTTATGAACAGGGGATATTCCTTGGCTGATGACTTCTTGAAGGACGGAAAAGATGAAATTAATAACATAGATTTTATTCTCGGGTCAAATTTTGCTTATTGTCTTCCTGAAACAACAGTTTCATTTGGGGGTAATGAGAATGATGCACCGTCGGTTTATTCCTTGACTGCCGCAGGTGTAATGCTAGTGGGTAACACAGATCAAATTAGGAGCAATTTGAAGCACCTTCCTCCTTGCTTTGGGGAAGAAAAGACAAAAGCTGAACTGCCTATGTATACATGTGAGGATCTTGCCCTTTCAAGTCATAATTCTTTAGATCCTCTCCTAGATTGTGATGATCGGACAGAAAGTGAAGGCAGGATAGCAATAGTGAACGATGCTGGGAGAATCAATTATGCTTCCTTTGAAAGAGCTACTCAAGAGATCCTTGATAAATGTTGTACAGATACCTTGAATTATGACACGCAAATATTTCCCGGTAAGGTAGTTGAAAACGAAAGAATAATGAATTATGTTCTTCAAAATACAAGGAGTAATGAAGACGGCAGGTTAATTATGCCACTAATCTGGAATCACAAAGTGAAACATTTGCTAGGACAAAATAACTCTAGCTACTAAAATTCTAAATTCAAATTTCCAAAGATACTCTAAGGGTGATGGAGTAAAGTTGAAATTAATCGACCAATGCTTTAGAGAGCAATCTGAACAAGGCATTATAGAAAGAATTGACAACCTTGATCAGTACTTGGAGGAAAATCCAAATCACAGTTTCTTGGCCCACATGGCAGTATTTAAACCAGAACGTGACACTACAAAATGTCGAGTAGTATTTTTATCTAATTTATGTGAAAATAATCCTTCACAGGGAGTAACCATGAGTCACAATCAAGCCATGTTGAGTGGACCTTGTTTAAACCAAAAGATCACCACAGCTTTATTACAGCTACACTTTGATTCCAAACTCCTGTGTTTTGATATTAAAAAAGCCTTTCTCAACATATGCCTCTCTGATCTAGATTCCAGCAAGTTACTTTTTCTATGGCATCGTAATGTACAAAAAGGAGATTACAGTATTGTTGCATATCGTAGCTTAAGACTTCCATTTGGTCTTGTTTGTTCCCCTTGCATATTATTACTTGGACTTTATAAGATTTTGATGATTGACACTGATGATGATGACCAGGTAAATTTGTTTAAAAGACACATTTATTCATTAATATATATGGATAATGGCAGTATTACTTCAAATAATAGTGAAAAATTTAAGTGGGCCTTTCAAGAGTTAAAAGGAATATTTGAGCCCTATAAATTTTATCTTCAGCAGTTTGTAACAAATGATACTGAAATTCAGGAGGAAATTGATAACAGCTCTGGAGAGAAAACTAGCAGATCAGTCAAATTATTGGGGCTCTTATGGGATAGAGTTGATGATACCCTATCCACTAAGCCTCTAGTTTTAGATGGTGAGGCAAATACAAAGAGGAATGATTTGAAAACTATTGCCAGTCACTATGATATATTTGGCTTTACTTTGCACATTCTGAATCGAGCACGACTCTTTCTATATAAATTACAATGTGATTCGTCCTATACCTGGGACTCCAAATTGCCGGATGTAGAAATTAAAGAATGGAAAAACATATGTCGGCAAGCAAAATCCTCTCCCAGCCTCGGAATTAGAAGATTTGTTGGCCAGAGAAATGGAGAATATAAACTGATTGCCTTTACAGATAGTAGTAAGGATATATACGGAACTGTTATCTTTATTCAGGATATCCAGTCATTAGAAGTGAACTTTGTTCTAGCTAAGAACTGTTTTGTGAATAAGCAATTATCTGGGAAGAGCATGCCTTCCCTTGAGTTTCAGGCCATTACTTTGGGTGCAGAAGTGTTAATAGATACCTATAAGGAATTAACTGGGCCCTCATGTGTTGAAGCAATCAACATCAAAGAACTCGATTTGTTTTCTGATAGCTTGGTATCCTTATCCTGGATTAATTCCTATTGTTATAAATTAGATAAGATGCATAAACACAGCACCTTTATTCGTAATAGGTTAGAACATTTAAGTACCTTGTGTGAGACGCATCCTATAAGATTTCAATTTGTTTCAGGTATTGAAAATCCAGCTGACCTTGTCACTCGTGTAGCTTCATACAAAACTACCATTAAGTCTAATTTCCTCTCTGGGTCAGTGTTTTTGAAAGAATCTGCTAATTTCTATTCAAGTCGCAGTGATATAATCAATATCATTGTACCAAACCCCAGGGCAAAACCAGTGGATGTTTTCCCGGAGAATTATAATCAAATTAATTTCGGCTCCACCGAAGAGGAATGTGCAGAACATTTAGCTTCAACAGGCGGGTGTTCTAAGTCTTTCAAATCCGGCCAAATTACTACGGGTGCAACCGGTAAGGGAGAACCGGAGCACTTAGTGACTCTGAACAAGTTTTCCAGTTTGTCTAGGCTTGTATCTGTTCATAGGTACGTGTTTAAGTTTATTGGGAGCCTAAAATGCAAACTTTACTCCAGGTATCCTTAGAGGTATGGAAACATGAGAGTTCTTGACGAAAACTTGTATGCCAGGGCAATGAATTACATAATTAGAACAGAACAGCACGTTTATTTTCCCGAGATATTCAGGTATTTTGACAGTGATTCTAAGTTCGTTAAAGATATCCCAAACATTGTTAATCAACTCAATGTATATCCTGATAATGAGGGAATTCTAAGAGTGAAATGCAAATTCTCAAGATGGAAAAATGATAAGAATTACAGATTTCCTGTTTTGCTTCCTAAGAATAGCTACATCACAAAATTAGTTGTTTTAGATTTGCATGAGAAAATGTATCACTCAGGCTGTTACAAGGTTTTGTCTGAATTAAGAAGACAATTTTGGATTCCACACAGTTTCTCTGTTGTGAAACGCATCATGCAAGAGTGCATACTTTGTAGAAAACTGAAGCAGAGAGCTATTAAACTAAATCAATCTCCCTACAGGTTATTCATACAAGAACCTCCTAGTGTTCCCTTTCGTACAATATTCATAGATCACATAGGCCCTTACTTTGTACTTTACAATGGCAAAAAGGTTAAAGTCTGGATTCTTTGCATAACTTGCCTTTGGTCGAGGGCTATTAATTTAAAAGTTTGTCTTAACATGACCTCAGGTGAGTTCATTAGAGCTTTGCAGCTCCATTCATTTGAATATGGAGTGCCTGAATTATGTTTGCCTGATCTTGGTTCATCCTTAGTTGCAGGAGCTAACATAATTACTGACTTTCTGAATGATCCAGAAACCCAGAATTTTTTTGAAGAACAAGGAGTACGTCCATTAAAATTTGAGCAATATTTTAAAGGTCATCATCCTCTTGGGGGATTAGTAGAAGTATGTGTGAAGATGGTCCGTCAGTTGCTTCATTGCTCAATCAAGAAAAATGTTCTTCAGTACAGAGATTTTGAGTTTGTGGTTTCACAAACTATTCACCTGGTTAATCGAAGGCCTATTGCTTTCTCGGAAGGTCCAAGAGATACCAGTGATGACGTAATTCCAGACCCTATTACCCCAGAGAGGTTAATACATGGCTTGGACCTAATATCTTTGAATCTTATTCCAGCCATGCAGCCGCTTCACACTAGCAATGATCCTGATTGGTATTTAAACACTGACCCTATTGATACCATAAGAACAAGTTATGAGAAACTGAAGAAAGTGCGCACACATTTGATAGAAACCTACAATGCAGAATTTTTGAATAATTTGATGACTCAGGCTGTCAATGATAAAAGTAGATATAAGCCGGTTACCCACAAAAAATTACAGGTAGGGGATATTGTACTGATAAAAGAGGAGAATTGTAAACCTACCAATTTCCCATTGGCAGTTGTTAAAGACGTTAAAACTAACCTACTTGATGAAGTGACTGACGCTGTTCTGCTTAAAGGTAAAAACAGGGAGATGGTTCGACGACACGTCACATCTTTAATCCCTATATTAACGCGCAAGGAAATGTCACAATCAAATATTAAAACATTGAAAGATCATATTTCTGTTAATACTATCGATCCCACGGCAAACCTGGGGGAAGATAAGCCTCAGAAAAAAGAGAGGCCCAAGAGGAAAGCTGCTCTGCAAAGCATGCAAAAGACTCGAGGTATGATCAGTGACATTTGAGGAACCTTTCAGGAACATAACTGTACATAGTTGGGTTTATTAATTGTATATAATTTTGCTCATTTCACAATTATATATATATATATATATATATATATATATATATATATATATATATATATATATATATATATATATATATATATATATATATATATATATATATATATATATATATCTATATATATATATATATATATATATATATATATATATATATATTCATATATAATTTGGGATTAGTCCTACATTTACTAAGGATAGAAATGTAGAACCCTTGGCCTGGAATGTAAAAGAAAAGGCTGAAATTTTTATAGCTATTCCAGAGTTCTACATTTAACAAAAAGTTAAATGTAGAACCCATGGTGTGGAGTGTAAAGAAATATCTTTATGCTTTTCCTATATTTCTGTTTGTACTGAAAAGTACATTGTGTCTTTTGTTTACTTTGGTGGTGGTTGGAACTATGGGCATTTGTTTAATGGTAATTTGTTTTATAACTATGGGATAATTTGCGACTTTGTTT
Organism: Palaemon carinicauda; assembly: GCF_036898095.1. Taxonomy (NCBI): domain Eukaryota; kingdom Metazoa; phylum Arthropoda; class Malacostraca; order Decapoda; family Palaemonidae; genus Palaemon; species Palaemon carinicauda. The sequence goes on along the minus strand of NC_090746.1, from coordinate 42,429,687 downwards.
ACTATTGAGCCTGAATAGTTCTTTAAACTGACTGTTTGACAGTTAAATATCCACTCACTGTGCCTTTTGAGTATTTATATTCAGCGGTCCAGAATCCAGAGAGAGGGCAGATTCCAGTAAGACAGATTCCCAGCGGGGTAGAGTCAGAGACCAACACAGAAAGCAGTCCGGAACGGAGATTTTCTGAAATTTTTTACCCTGAAAGTTTCAAGTGTCATGGAGCGATAAACTCCACCTAGGCCGAGCGATAGGAATTCAAGTTCGGAGAGGCAACACGAGCAACTGGACTTATCATCTATCCACGAAAGACCAGGATCT
>NC_090746.1:42406869-42419369 GCF_036898095.1 Palaemon carinicauda | reverse complement strand
AATGGTGTTGTTTGAAAAGGGATTTTATGTAACCTTTTTCACAGGGGTAGGCCTCTCTCTCTCTCTCTCTCCTCTCTCTCTCTCTCTCTCTCTCTCTCTCTCTCTCTCTCTCTCTCTCTCTCTCTCTCTCTCTCTCTCTCTCTCTCATTTCACTTGTTATTCTCTATTTGCTATAATGATAATCTGGTAACAACAAAATGTAAATTTGACGATTCTCTTCGATTTCTGAGTACACTAGAAGTTGAATTGATGAAACAAGATACAAAGTTTATTCATGTAATATTTTCCTCCTGAATAATACAACTCCACAGTATTTTATGATTTGGTTATCATCCAATCGATTCAGTGTAACACGAAACACGTAATGGTATTCAGATGTATATGGGTTATTTTGATAGTGCAAATGGGATTTCTCGTTGATTATGCTACAGCCATTAAAATGCTGAATATTCCAAATTAGTATTGTCAACACACGTAGAAATCGTTCCTAATGGTGTAATTTCCCAGCACCTTTACTGTACTGTATAACCGCTTCCTGTTAATTACAAAGTATAAATTGGAAAAATCTCATTTACAGATCGGTGTTTTGAAAAATACATCTAGTATTTCTAAAAAGTTCGTAGAATATTTTTTTTCTAGTTCATATGCAGTTAAATTATTTCGATCGCAAGGTTCATCACTTTAGATATTTTGGAAAATTGCACTTATTGATAACATTAAAAATTGACCCAAAATTACACAATATCTAAACAGAAATTACACATCGAAATATCACCCTTCAATCCCCTAATCAGCTTTATTCTCTGTTTCTTGATTCCAGGCATTTTTTCATAATAAATGAGAGAGAGAGAGAGAGAGAGAGAGAGAGAGAGAGAGAGAGAGAGAGAGAGAGAGAGAGAGAGAGAGAGAGAGAGAGAGAGAGAGAGAGAGAGAGAAAGAGAGAAGGTTGCCGCGTGGTATAATGAAAGGGTCAAGAGTAATTGTTTAGAGTTCATTGAGGAATAAAGTTTTGTCTGAAATATATGCTGATCACCAAGGTATTGTCACATCAAATTATATAGCAAGGACTTTTGTCTGGTGACCAGGTGTAGATAGAGATATTGAATTATTTGTGAGAAATAGTATAAATTGCGTTACGCAACAGAACAATCTTCAGTTTCCTAGAATCCAACAATGGGAGTTACCAATGTATCCATGGCAAAGAGTACACATAGATTTAGCAGGTACATTCTTAGGTTATTTGCTTTTGATAGTTGTAGATGTTCACAGTAAGTATCCAGAAGTATTTCCAATGAAGACAACAGCTTACGCTACTGTAAAAGGATGCAAATCTTTTCTATTATGGTATTCAAGAATTAATTGTAACTGGGAATGTTCCACTGTTTATTTCACCAGCGTTTTGTCATTTAAATGGTGTTGAGCATATATTATCCTTCCATGACTGGAGACGCTGAAAGATTTTTTCAAATATTTAAGCATAACATGAAGTGTGGAAAAGCAAATACAAATAACATATATTTTTATGTGTCCAAGTTTATATTGTCTTATAGAACAACGCCGCACAGCACAACAGGTGTGACACCATCAAATTTGTTGATAGGGAGGAGAATTAGGTGTAAGTTAGATTTGTTGTATCCAGGTTAGCAAAGTGATTTAGAAGAAAAGGGTATAAGACATTTTTCTTCTCTATCTAATGTTATGGTAAGATCATACGATACTAAAGTAAAGTGGGTACCAGGAGAAATTGTAAAAGAGATAGGAAATGTACATTATGATGTTCAAGTTGGTGGAAATATTGTAAAACGTCATGTTGATCAATTACAGTCTATAAATAAAAAACCAGCAGATCATGTAAATGTTAGAGATGGAAAATATTCAAAAGTAATAGGATCAGATGAATCAAATATTTACCAAGATGCTCAAACATCAGATGTAGATTCAGAATCTATTCATGTACCAGTACAGGATGAAATTAGAGTACTTCCCAATAGGATTCATTAAGGGAAGACCCTTGAGTGATTAGATCTGTAAAGTTTTGTATAATGTCAAGTTAAAGTGGAGGAGACTGTTATATATTTATGCAGTAATGTTATAATGCACTACGGGTATTAAAAGTAGTGCTGAACATTATTACATTGATACAACATATTTAGAAATACAGAATAAGTGTAATAACATGTTACGAAGGATTCAATAATTTAATAATTGTCTCAATATAGGATGTAATTCTTACTTTTGTATTGCAGTAGGATCCAGTCTTTTAAGACCGACGCTCATTTGTTATTTCTTATTTTTGTACAAGAGTTAGTTTACGTCGGTATGCTCACTTGGGAGTCACAAGCCATTGAAAGATGATCAGAAATGTTAGCCTCAACCAAATGTAATGCATTTTCATAAAACAATGCTCTTATTATAACCCACTAAGAAGATTCTGCGAAGATGTTGGGATTATTAAGTACAACACTAATCTATGGATATTATTCCAAGTATGTTTGAGGCCACTAATGTACTCACATTAATAACAAATATAAAATCTTACCCTTTGGGTCAGCATATAACTCAGCATTTATAGTTAATGTTCAACCTAGATGTAGTAGAGAACACTACTGTACATATACTCAAGATAAAAAAAAAAAAAAAAAAAAAAAAAAAAAACGAAGTAAAAGGTACTTGACAATGATAATTATAAGAGCATCATAGCTGAGTTCCAAATGCATGCCCCACCATTTACCAATCCTAATCTTATCAACACTATCAATAGGAAGGTTGCATATAATGCTATTAATGCTATTGATGCTTCGAGTATTGATGAAGCAAAATGTCTGTTGGATTTCATAGTTCCATTACAGGATTGATAAAAAGCATAGAAACAATGAAAAAAGGAGAAAGACTTGGTGGAAACATGATTTATGGCATAGAAGTACTGTTTAGTCGGCTGTTCATGGCTGGCCAGAACATGTATATTAGTCTTGCATTTGTCTTTGAGTATGAACTTTGTGTAGTGCCCTCTTCCATTATTGACGTATTTGTCTTAGCCTTTGTATTGGTCTTTTACGTAAAGGGAATAGAGTGAGTCTTTTGAAAAAAATAATACCAGTTATGTCATCTGATCTCTTTTCTCCAGATGGGGTGATTGTTGATTCCAGTCAGTTGCTGTACATCACTGTTTGGCCCTGTGGGGTTAGTATCTTTACTATAGTAGCAATCTTACGGACTAGACTTCAGGCATATAAAGGAATACCAACGACGGTGATCATTTACCACTATGGCAGCTTGTCAGCTAAGGATTAAGAACGAGTACGTCGCTCTGATAAGGCTGAATTCATTAGTTCCAAAATCACATTGACGTCTCCTCTCTAAAAACGAGAAATAACCATGAAGAATAAAGCAAATGAAGCACTTCCCTCCTGCCTGCTTTTTACTCTTACTTTGGGTGAGAATATTCTGATGATTGGAGAAGATGAGGGACAGATAAAACCATAATGAAGCAGATGTCACAACGGTCAGCTACATACTCCAAGCAGCGCAAGAGGGATAAATAGATTATTTGCACTCTAAGTGGCAACAAAGATATCTTTGTTCTCCTGATATTACAGGTGTGTGGAAGCTAAAGACAGTATGTGCTCTGGTGCAGATGGAGAAGTGGTACAAGAACATCATACACAATCATGACATAGCAGCTGCTTTAGGGAATAAAAACCTCAAGCTTGAGGGGTGGTTGGACGTTTATCATATGAATAGAAAGCGGTCTCTAAGCCATTGCCTGTCTCTTATCTCTGCTGCTTCCAAGTGACCTTTAAACCTATACAAAAGGAATTGTATTATTATCATTAATATTATTATTATTATTATTATTTTTTATTATTATTATCATTATTATTATTATTATTATTATTATTATTATTATTATTATTATTATTATTATTATTATTGTTGTTGTTGTTGTTGTTCTTGTTGTTGTTGTTATTGTTGTTGTTGTGGTGGTCATCTATAGAACTATTAAAAAATTTGTTCTTGTCTTGAGCACTTTTATCTGATTAAGTACATCCCTTTCCTCTGTATATCATACATGTTCAATATTTTAAATTTATAGAGTCATTCATTAGGACATTTAATTTTCATACATTTTTCAGCATCAATATAATTTCGTGTCTTTGTGGTTTTTAAAAATTTAGATATGCTTGTGTAGATGTGTATCGTTCTCCTAAGGCATCATCATGAATACTTCCTCTGTAGTTTTATGGGGCTGTTTTTCACTTCTATAAAAGGCCAACCTACTTAGCTAGAAAAAGCGGAAATGCTTTCATAAATATGACTTAATCTCCTCTTGCAGAGAACACCATATCAGCAAATAAGAAAGAAGCTTCCTAATTGCTTCTTACTTACACGAGAAAGCAAATATCTCTCTCTCTCTCTCTCTCTCTCTCTCTCTCTCTCTCTCTCTCTCTCTCTCTCTCTCTCTCTCTCTCTCTCAAAGCTGGAGACTACTTATCTTCAGAAGAAATGACCGTTTATTGCACATAGACTCTCTTCAATTTAAATGAACGTCTTTTTTCTAATGATCTCAAGTGCGCCACTGGCAATTTGAGAACTCAATTTACATCTAAATTATCTCTTAATAACTTCACAGTCTAGTCTGTTTATCTATTGGGATTTCCGAATAATGTTATTGGTAAGTTCATAAAATCTCTCTCTCTCTCTCTCTCTCTCTCTCCTCTCTCTCTCTCTCTCCTCTCTCTCTCTCTCTCTCACTCTAATTGTTTCCATATTGGTTATGTTTGGAAGTATGGTTATGTAAGCACAGCTGTCTATTTTCTCTTCAAAATATAAATGATATATTAAGGTAAACCTCATTAAATTAGATAAATTATAGTCAATATTTCTAACCTAAAACATCCTATAATTTTGGATTAGTAAGGATATGCTTTTAGCTGTTCATGACCAAAGTAATAGCTGCAAGATAGGTATTGATTTTTTTAAGTTAAATATAAATAAATTGATCATAGCTGCAAGATAGGTATTGATTTCTTTTTAAGTTAAATATAAATAAATTGATTATATTGGCATCAATATCTCAGAATGGGATATTGTTTCTTCAGACCGCGTGCATGTTAATTACAGGAGAATAGCAAAGGTGCACTTAATCTCTTTAATAAAGGGTTCAATGTTTCAAGTAGAAGTATTCGTTCCAGCCCAGAATTATAGAATCATCCACCGCTATGGCTTTTACCACCATTATATTAAATAGGTAGTTATATTTGCTTCTGTTCGTGTGAGCTTTCAGTTATTACTTATGTGGTTCTTATATCCATCAACAAATAATTTGTAAATGGTATAAACTAATCAAAAATACTTTTCTTTATTTCATCTTCTTGCAACTAGCCAATGGCATATGGCTAAAACAGTTTTTCTCCACCATTTTCATCGTTTCCTCGAGTTTCAGGATTTCTTATTCAAGATCTCCCACAGTTATGTCTATCCACCTAATTTTCAGCTTTCCCGGTGGTCTTCTTCCTATATGTACTGTTCAGAGTTCTCTCCTGATGTCTCTCTTTCATTCCATTCTCTCAACATGTCCAGACCATTTGCGTCTTCCCCTCTTCAGTCTGATACTGACTGACATTTCCCTCAATGTTACCCCTGATATCTTCATTCCTAACAAAATTGTCCCATTTAATGCCAAGTATCCTCCTCAAAAGCTTCATTTCAAAGGCTTCCAACCTTCTCTCCTCTGCCCTGGTACTGAACATTAGTTGAACGTAAATGAGTAATATATGGATCTTGATTAAGATGCAAGTTAACTGATAATATTTAATGGTCCAGTAGCTACGAATGTAAACTTGATATCATCGAATTTTTTTTATTATCCCCCTTTTCTAAGGAACACTATTTCCAAATAATTTCTGAAAAATAGAGATTACTGACAACACGCTTTTCCTCCAATAAGGATAAAAGAACAACTATCATTTTAATTGAAAGAGAATGTCTGACTAATTATTGGATTTTCTGATTCTAGGGTCTCCTTTTCTGCTAAACATAAGTTTGACCGTAAATTAATTTTTTTTTTTTTTGTGCTGTATTGAAACCATGGAAAACTACATTCAGGCCCAATAATTTTCTCAGTTTTTCCCTCGTTTGTCGCCATTTTTATTACTATACAATGTCAGTACACACACACACACACACACACACACACACACATATATATATATATATATATATATATATATATATATATATATATATATAAATATATATATATATATATATATATATATATATATATATATGTATATATATATATATATATATATATATATATATATATATATCGATATATATATATATTATATATATGTATGTATGTATATATATATATATATATATATATATATATATATATATATATATATATACATACATATATATATATATATATATATATATATATATATATATGTATATACATATATCTATATATATGTATATATATATATATATATATATATATATATATATATATATATATATATATATATATATATATATATATATATATATATATATGTACTGGCGTGAACATGTATTGCTGTGTATATTTGTGTGTACATTTTCGGTACTATAATTTTCACTAGAATATAGAGTCACTAGAAGCGTTCTACGGTTTTGTATAGCAGTAAATCCTTAGGGATTAAGCTGCTAAACCTACACTCATCTACCTCACTTCCAGCAAATGATGGTACATGTTTACAGCTGGTACTCTTGTGGGTCATGGTATGGAACTGCATGTGGGGCCTTACAAGCTGCAATCTAAGTACAGAGGTCTTATCCTTGGTTTGAAAGTCCTACCTTTCAGTCAGAAGGTGATAAATTTTTATTTCCGAGAACTTAATCAAACCCGAGAGAGGTATACCCAACTGACCTCACACACATACAAACACACACACACACACACACACACCACACACACACACAAACACACACACACCACACACCCTTACTAAGTATAGATAACTTAAGCTGGTGGAAGGGTTTATATATTGCCGTGATCAGCAAAGCTTTACTACTTAGGGCCACCCATATTAGGTCAGTTTGCTGTGATCGATCAACCAAAAATCTCTCACCATCACCAATCCAGAGTTGACTAGTTTTGTAAACAAAACTGGCCAAACCTAAGAAAGGTTTTATATATATATATATATATATATATATATATATATATATATATATATATATATATATATATATATATATATATATATATGTATATATATATATATATATACATACACACACACACACACACACACACACACATATATATATATATATATATATATATATATATATATATATATATATATATGTATATATATATATATATATATATATTATATATATATATATATATATATACACCGTTATATGTATGACTAAAATTGGGATAATACTCCAAATAAGTCTAATATGAACACAGAAAATGTGCAAAATAAATAATACAAGAAAAATGCCTAATGAGTTTTTAATTTCTCATCCTATTCTTCAGAGTTCGTTAATGAAGCTAATATATATTCAGTGTCTCTTCTCGGGGAAAAGGGAGTATAATTTGTAAAATGAAATGCAAAACTTCAACTCCATAAAATTCTTTGGTATAAATTCCAAAAACAAAAATCATGAAATTAACGTTTGCCATCTATATGGATATTATTTATCATATTAGATTATAATATACAGATCTTATCTTTTTATTTTTGCCCAAGCTTTGGCTGGAGCTATCTTTTAATTATTTTTGGTGAACATTATTTGACCTCATTGTGCAGTCATATGCTTTATCGATACATTGCCAATTCTCCTGTTTTCGTTTGATGAAGAAAATAAACTTTGCAATCATAAACGAAATCGTAGAATCTATTCTAATCAATTATGAATGTTCCTTATATTTTATCTAGCATCCTAACCAAATTTTCTATAAATGACTTTAATTCGTAGAAGGGAATACATATGGGAAATAACTGATTAAGGTCTAAATGGATTTGAGTACCGCTCGAAGAGAAAGAATGGATGTCTTATAAAATTCTTAAGTTATGCATTTTAACTATTTTCTTATTGCTCGTTGTACGAGTTTCTTTTTTAAAGACTATTTTAAAAGTAAACAATAAAAGTGTAAGATACAATGATAATTATAATACATTACTGTGTTGAACCCATAGACTATTCCTTTTTATAAAAAACACGGTGCAGCAAAAATATAATTTTGTGTGTGTATGTCTGTGTAATAACGATAGCGTATTATTGATAAATTTCACGTATAGTTTTTCCATCGTTGAACCAGAGGTCTTCCTTATCTCGCCATTGGCTCCTGTATATGAATATCTACAAGTAAAAAAAAATAAAATGTTTATAAAATGTCTCTTTTATCCTAATAGTAAACTTCATGTTCATTTGTGGCCTGGATATAATTTCACTGTTGCAGGTTGTAACTAGAAACGGAAATACCGAAGAGCTTTTAAACTCCACTACAATACCTTCTTTTGATTACTGAGTAAACAGAAGTTTGATTTACGTTTAACGCATTCGGAAATCCAACCAATATTTTTGCATGCGTCTTTTATTATTCAGATCATTGTATTAAGGTGAAACCGTTCATTTTAACAATGATGTATACATAGACAATGAAGTAATGAAAAATAGGAACGTGAACAATTAATCGATATACCCTGCAATTTTATTAGATGGTGCATTGAGGGGAAAAAATATAGTTTAAAGGTTTAAATGTTTAAAGTGACATTGCCCTAGCAATCAGGACAAAGCCCTAGACACTGACCATATATTATATGATCAGCGCCCAAGCCTCCTCTCCACCCAAGCTAGGACCAGATAGGGCCAGGCAGTGGCTGCTGTTGACTCAGCAGATAGACCTAAAGGCTCCCCTAAACCCCCCAACCTTAGCTCACAAGGATGGTAAGGTTGCAGATACTGATTGCACTAACGAATCTGAGCGGGACTCGAACCCTTGTCTTGCAAACACCAGGCAGGGACGTTACCAATCAGGCCACAACAATAAGGAAATCCTCAAAACAAGAAACAAACTTCTACATTTTAACAGTACCATTTTTAAAGACATGACAGAGATGTGAATTACTTTACTTATTACTGCAGCTTTTAAAAACTTTAATATATTGAAAACGAAGTCATAAAGAATTGAGCTAACAGTGCCAAAGGATGTGATTACTCTCTACATTGCAAATCATGAGGCAATATCTGTATTTATCGAATTAGTAAATATATCAACAGCGAATTAAATATCGTGAGAATGAGCAACATATGCTCAAAATATCCACATTACCTATTTATTTTTTAAATAATATTATAGATTCATAAAAAAAAAAAAATAACAATTGAGATATGAGATGGTGAAATACAAAATAGATGCATCTATCTGCTAAAGATCAGAAAATTTTATCAATCCTAATTATCTGGATCAGACCGCACCTCAGCTACAAGCTCCCTCTTTAATTTTTCATATGTCTTTCTTAAAGAAAAAATTAAAAAAAAAAACTTGGCCTTTTTCCATTTAAATTTCTTCATGTTGCATTTGTAGTTATGTTGTACTGTAATTCTTCTGTCTGTCTATCTATTTATCTATCTATATATATTAATAGTTATATGTTACTGTAATTTTTCTATGTATATATGTATGTATATATATATATATATATATATATATATATATATATATATATATATATATATATATATATATATATATATATATATATATATATATGTATATATATATATATATATATATATATATATATATATATATATATATATATATTGATATCTTTCCTATCACGCTGAGCGTCAGCCAATCGGATACGAAAATCTCACACAAATAGCCAAAACTATCCTTTGTTAATTAGGAAAGGGGCAGGAGTGAGAAGGTTTAATTTGAGAGAGTACACGTGCATGTGAAACAACATGTATCTAACCGTCATTTTTGATGAGTCGCGTACACTAGAGTGTGTGTATACACACACACACACACACACACACACACACACACACATATATATATATATATATATATATATATATATATATATATATATATATATATATATATATATATACATATATATATATATATATATATATATATATATATATATATATATATATATATATATATATATATATATATATATATATATATATATATATGTAAATCTATTTCTATATATACATATGTATTTATGTATATATATATATATATATATATATATATATATATATATATATATATATATATATATATATAATACATACATATATATATATATATATATATATATATATATATATATATATATATATATATATATATATATATATATATATATATATATATATATATATATATATATGACTCAACATTAACAACCTTAATAGTTAACACGTCAGATTTTTCCTTTAAAATAAAGATTACATCGTATTTCAACTTCGAATATTTGTCATATATTTTTTTCTTATTCATCCGAGATGCTCACCTTAAACATTCCACCTCTCCGGTTAATTGTTCTTCTTCAGGAATTCAGCAGAAGAGTCAATGTTTCCACAGCAAATAATAAAGAAATTTGTCATTCGAAAAGCAGCTATGTAAACAGTCTAATTAGATCACATCTTACTACCAGAACGCCTACGGCCACAGGCTGGAAGGTACAAGATATACGAGTATAGTATATTTTTGCGATTAAGACCTCACTGTTGAATGTAAACAGCTAGACATGCACAAACATACAAACACAAACATACAGGAATAGTTGGAAACGAAAGTCACGTAAACAGATATGGATGATTTTTTTTGTTTTTTTTTAAACAATTGGAAATAGTAATCTTACTCCGAAGAGGTGTTTTAAGTTTTCGCTATTATAAGATGAGGGTTTTATTTTCTCGTTTTTGTTTTATATTATCATATGGAAACCTGTTTGTTATAATGCTCCAGGATGGACTAACAAAAATACTTCGAAGGGAATTTTTTTGTTTTTAGATACATATTATATTAAGAGATATAACCAAAGAACAGAGATGAGATATTTATTTATTTATTCCAATTCATTTGCATTGATATCAGAACAAAAGCAATATTTTGAACATTTCTTTATCAAACAAAAATAAATATTTCCCTTTGAGTTATTTTGTAAATGTATTAAAGTTAAGGTATAAAAACGTTAATGAGTTTTGCTCCTTTTTTAATTCGTAATCTAGGAAACCGATGGACAATTTCTTTTTTACTATTACTCGTAATATAGCAACAAAAAATAATTTGAAAGTACGTATCTGCTACATTTGCATACAAAATTACTTTAGCTCTTCCTCATGGCAAAATAATCAATTAGAGAACAAAATGTTAGTGATTAATCATTTCATCATTAGCAGGTAGTATGTATTGCGCTATGGTAGCACTGAAATGGAATTCCACAAATAAAAAGTATGATTTCAAAAAGTATTTCGTAACTTGTTTGTTTATATCATTGATCGCTGAATCCTGTAAAAAAAATTATTCACTGTGACAACAGTGTGTAATTCATGAGTCTTTTCGAAACTTCAAAGGATAATTCCCAGGATAAACAGGTATGATAACACAACTGTGATAATTCATAATCTACCTGATTTTTTTTTTTTTTTATAAAGTTAGCCTTCGTTTAACCTCATTAATAATGACATAGTAATTATAGGACTTGTTTGATACTGATAAAGCTTCTAAGAAAGGTGTACTATTAATAAAAAATATGATTTAGAAAATAAACATATAAACAGTCGCATACTAATTTCCTTGAAATTGCCGTTTTTATTTACCACAAACGATGTATAAACATATTCTATACAAAAGGACGCAAAAATAATCCAGCAGCAACACGTTAAAAAGTTAAATTGATGTTGTGCAAATAGGTTTAAGTAATATCATATCCGGATTCGATTTCTGTTATTTTTCTATTTATAGTAAGGTAAATATGCTCATCTACATAAAATTAAAAGAAAAGTTCACAGGAAAATGTTTATGGTAATGTCGAAGAGTATATTTAAATCTTTTAATACACTTCTCATATATAATTCTATTCCATGCACATTTGGGGGTAACAAGGTTTGAAAAATAATTAATACGAGTTTAGAAAGTGTTTGCAAGAATTAACGCTTGAAGAGTATTACTTCATAGGAGTTTGAGATATGTTTGTTTCTAAGGAATGAGAATTGTGTGAAATTTTTAAGCTGAATACAGAGAGAGAGAGAGAGAGAGAGAGAGAGAGAGAGAGAGAGAGAGAGAGAGAGAGAGAGAGAGAGAGAGAGAGAGAGAGAGAGGGGGGGGCTATATAAACTAACAAATAATACGTTTTTTAGCAAAGTAATTAATGGTGCAGAATAATAAGCTAACTTCGGGCTAAAAAGCCCGCTCTTTTCGGTCACAGCATTATCCGGATTGAAACTTTCGTATTGAA
>NC_090746.1:42386869-42394369 GCF_036898095.1 Palaemon carinicauda | reverse complement strand
TAGGTGGTATTCCGAAGGCTCATGGGCCTTACGCTTGTCATCAATTTCAATGCTATTGACTTAGATTTATACTCCACGCAATATCCGACGGTGTTCGAGGTAGGAGGGTAGCAGTTTGCAGCTACAAATAGCTTTCACTCCGATGACTATGCTTGTGGGAGACAAGAAATAAACCTTCGATGATAAATAATAAATCATGGCATAACTTTATACCGTTCGAGTAATTGGAGAACGGAGTCTTCCATTGCATTGAAACAATAGGACACCCTTGTGAAAATTTGATTTTCACTCTAAAATAAGAAGTAGATATAAATGCATTTACTGAAAATTCCCTTGGACTTTTAATCATTTTTTAATATTGCCCACTCATAGTCAAACTTTTTAATACAAATGCCATATTTTTCATGGTCAACTTCTTTCTTGTGTTGACGTGTTCCCAAGGCAACTGTAAGTTTAAAGGAGAAATTATTTGTGCAAAACATATTTAACCTTTCTTACTCATTAGAGCTATATATCAAGGGTTGTGGTGGACCGGTGATAACGTGCTTGCTTGGTGGTTGCCAGCCTGGGTTTTGAGTCCCGCTCAAACCCGTTAATTCCTTTGGTCACTTCAACCTCATCATCCTTGTGAGGTAATGATAGTGGGTTTCGGGAGTTTATATGGCTATCTGCTGAATTATCAGTAGATATTGCCTGGCCCTCCTTGGTCTTACCTTGGGTGAAGAGCTGGCTTGGGTGCTGATCATATGTATTATGGTCAATCTTTAGGGCATAGTTCTGCTTGATGGGGTAATATTACTGCCCGTTGCGTCTTCCATTCATGAGCGACCATTAAACCTTTTAAAAACCTGCATATGGTTAAGATAGACACTCGAACTATTGGTTAATGGTGATAGAAATTAAAGGTTAAAAGTCTCTTGTTGCAGTTTCGTAACATCAGAAAAGATACTCACCGGAACGTCAGCCGGACAAACACAACCCGCCACTGTGATGCCCAACCACAGCAGTGGGCTCCCAAATAAACAGCTTAAACTCCCGGTCCCAGGCTGGGATCGATCTGCCACCATTCGAATGCTCGGCGAACATGTTACTACTGTACTAGTCAGCCTCATGATATCATAACACAACATGCAGTATGTAGGTTAAGCGGAAATGAAGAAAAGGTCTTAATATACGGGAATATAAGTGGTTGAATTCATTTATAGAAAAGTATTATTCAGAATATATCCTTGCTAAGTTTATAATGCGAATCTATGTTTATGCAGAGCCAAATAATTTTCAGGTGATCATTGTAATCTTCTTTTCATAAATCCACCTGCATTAAACAATATGTACTAATCTGTGCCATGAATATTTTCATTCGGTAAAGGAATAACAAAGTATGGTGACGTCAATACAGACAATATTTTGCAGCATTTTATATGTGAAAAACTTATATTAATTCTTGGTAAGGAAAATATGTAAAACAAAATCGTGGAATGTAGACTTTAGCCATTTGCAAGTACCTTACTAGAATTCTTTCCAATTCACGGCTAATCAACGGATGCTTTCCCTTGAAGAAAACCTTATAGCCCTTGTTATTAATATTCATAACATTAGATATGAAATAGCTTATTCAAGGAATGAATCAGTTAACTGTAAAAAAACGAGAACTCTATAACATAACATTTCACCTGTAGATTTATGTTCACTGGACCAAATAAAATTGATGACCAGGTAGGTAATGTTGGGTGCCCAGTATTGATATGTAACATCAAAAACACCAATATAAGTAGAGGTTTCCCGGTTTTAATTAGTAATTAGAGCGTTGAATCTTTTCTTCTATATCAGTGAAAATCTGTGTTTCTGAATATTACATTCCCATATGGAAATGAGGCTCTGTATTATGCAAATCAAATGGAATCAGAGAAAGAGAGAGAGAGAGAGAGAGAGAGAGAGAGAGAGAGAGGAGAGAGAGAGAGAGAGAGAGAGAGAGAGAAAGATTCCATACCGTATATTTTAAATGGATAGAGATAATAATATTGTGACGGCGCCGAGTAAGGTTGTGAACTCAAAGGCAGTTTGGAAACGGCTGAGTTATATTATTGTAGAACTCTCTCTTTATATACAAAATCTCAAGGAAACAGGACATAACAAGTTCACAAGACAGACAATATTACAGAGGAAAAACCAGACATGAATTTTCATGTTCGTTTTAGTGCGAGGGAAGAGCGAAGATACAAGCATAATATATACAAAAGGAATTATGTACAATTGTGTGAAACACGGTTGGTACATGGCTCCCCCCCTAAAAATGACATACTGTACATGTTAAATAAGGCGCCCTGATCTAGAGAGGCGAACTGTAGGCGGGTCATCTGGCAGAAGATAAGCAGGTTTTAGACGATCAATGGAGACCCAGTCTTCTTTGCCCCGAATGTTTAGGAGGAATGCTTTCGGACTGCGTCGGATCACAAGGAAAGACCCGTGTAAGGGGGCGTTAGTGGTGGCTTGCTGGTGTCTTTGCGCAGGAAGACGTGCATTGCAGAGTGGAAGTCCGTTGGTATGTGATGCTTCGCTGGGGGCTTGTAAGTCTGGCGGCACGGAGTAAATTTTCCCACGACGTGACGTATGCACTGGAGATCGTCGGAGGAGGTTGTAGAAGGAAAAAATTCGGCAGGGACGACCAACGGGTCGCCATACACCATTTCAGCTGCCGAGACGTCGAGGGCGTCTTTAGGAGTGGTCCTTAGTCCCAGGAGGACCCAGGGAAGCTGAGTAAACCAGTTGCAATCCTTGCAGCGGGACATCAAAGCTGCTTTGAGGGTGCGATGAAAACGTTCAACCATTCCATTGGCAGCGGGGTTGTAGGCCGTTGTCTGATGTAGGGTAATGCCCAGGAGATTCGCTAATGACGTCCACAATTGAGAGGTGAAAGTGGTTCCCCTGCCAGAAGTAATATGCTCAGGGATACCGAATCTTGAAATCCATCCAGAGAGTAAGGCAGATGTACATGAGGCGGACGTTGCAGTTTCCATGGGAATGGCTTCAGGCCAATGAGTGGAGCGGTCGATGACGGTAAACAGGTAACGATGTCCTTGTGATGTGGGTAGGGGGCCTACAACGTCGACGTGAATGTGTGCGAAACGACGCTGAGGTTGAGGAAAGGTGCCCACTCCTGAATCCGTGTGTCGATGTACTTTGGAAGTTTGGCAAGAAGTACAGGCGCGGACCCAATCCTTAGCATCCTTAGAAATACCGTGCCAAATGAACTTTGCCTTCAGCAGCTGTGCAGTAGAACGGCACGAGGGATGTGAAAGGCCGTGAATGAAATCAAACACCTGTCGGCGCATGGGAGCAGGAATCCAAGGTCGCGGTCTACCAGTACTGACGTCACAGAGGAGGGTGGTGTTGGAGTCTTCAAGGGGAAGGTCTTCCCAACGGAGGGACGTGCAGGATGTCCTACAAGCTTGATACTCTGGATCCTGTCGTTGGGCTTCAGCCAGGGCGTTGTAATCCAATCCCAGTTGAACGGCAGCCAATGTGTTTCTTGACAGGGCATCGGCAACGGGATTCATTTTCCCAGGGACGTATTGGAGGGTGCAATTGTATTCAGCCACGGCGGAGAGATGTCGGCATTGACGGGCGGACCAGGCGTCAGACTGTCGAGTGAAGGCGTGCACCAGAGACATGTGGTCTGTGCGAATGACGAAGGGCGTACCTTCTAAGAAATGGCGAAAGTGACGGACAGCCAAGTGCACCGCCAGCAATTCTCGATCGAAGGTAGAATAACCAAATTCCGCCTTGGACAGTTTTCTGCTGAAGAAGGCCAATGGGCGGGGCGAGCCTTTGACCACCTGCTCGAGTACTGCACCGATAGCGACGTCGCTGGCATCGGTGGAGAGAAGGAGAGGGGCGTGTGGGATAGGAAAAGTGAGAGCCGCAGCAGTTGATAGGGCCTTCTTTGCATTGCAGAAGGCTGCTTCTTGAAGGGGACCCCACTTCAGGTCCTTCGGCTTGCCCTTAAGGGAGGCGTAGAGGGGAGCAAGAGTGGCGGCAATGGCTGGCAGAAAACGGTGATAATAGTTGATCATGCCCAAGAATTCCTGCAGAGCTTTGACGGTCGAGGGCACGGGGAAGTTCTGAACGGCTGCTACCTTCTCAGGGAGAGGATGGACACCTTCAGGAGTGATGCGGTGCCCTAAGAACGATACTTCGTTGGCGCCAAAGGTACACTTGTCGTACCGGACTACAAGGCCGTTTTGTTGCAGGCGGTCGAGCACGATGCGCAGGTGACGGAGGTGTTCCTCTTTTGAGGAGGAGAACACAAGTATGTCGTCCACATGACATACACAGAAAGGGAGGTCCCCTAAGATGCCATCCATGAGACGTTGAAACGTTGCCCCAGCATTACGAAGGCCAAAACAGGAGTAATTGAAGGTGTATGTACCAAACGGAGTGGTGATGGCGGTGTTGGGGATGTCTTCTGGGTTCATAGGCACCTGATAATACCCCTTCAGGAGGTCGAGCGTAGAGAAAACCTTCGCTTTGTGCAGGTAGGAGGTCACGTCGGCAATGTTTGGGAGGGGGTAGTGATCCGGTTCTGTTTGCATGTTCAGGCGCCTGTAATCCCCGCACGGACGGAGGGAGCCGTCATTCTTCAGAACGATGTGTAGGGGCGACGACCATGGGCTGGAGGCCTTTTGGCAAAGGCCCATTTTCTCCATTTCGGCGAACGTCTGTTTGGCGGCTCCCAATCCTTCCGGTGCCAGACGTCTGAATTTTGCGAAGACTGGGGGTCCCGTCGTCTTGATATAGTGATAAATACCGTGCTTGGGAGGAACCGTGGGCGTTTGGCGAAGTTCTGGACGGAAACCTTCCGGGTACGACGTGAGGAGGTGAGCGTAGGCATCCGTGGGTGCGCTGATGTGGAGAGCGAGGTTAGAGGGGGCGGGTTGAAGAGGTGTCGACAAGTACAAGTCTGCGTTGACCAATCGTCGGTGGGCGACATCAACAAGAAGGTGGAAATGAGAGAGGAAATCCGCACCGAGGATTGGCTTTGTGACGTCAGGAACGAGAAACTTCCAATTGAATTTACCGTTTCCGAACGATAATGTGAGGTTCTTGTAACCGTAAGTGGGTATCGCAGATCCGTTGGCAGCTACTAAGCGGACGTCGGCAGATGTAGACAGACTACGTCGTGCCTTGAAGAGTTTCCTTGGCAAAAGAGAACGACAAGCACCCGTGTCTACCAAAAATCGCATGCCCGTTCCTGCATCCTGTAAAAAGAAAAGATTAGAAACACGGGAGGCCACCGCCACAAGCGATGGCCTACTTACACGTTTTTTGGCCACTGACAATCCTTGGCACATTTCTTCGCGGTTGCCCCGAATCTGAAGTGGTAGTAGCAAAACTGTGGCGGATGGGAGGTAGTGAGTGGCTGTAGAAGTCGTTCGTTGGGGCGCGAGCGATTGTTGGGTGGTGGGCGGCTTTGTCGCCGCTTCGGCACGTCACGGGGTAGGCATGTATGTCCTACGGCATTCATGTCTGCTTCGGTTGACGTTGAATAGGCATCCTCGTCGTCAGGGGTGGAGGCGTTGATGGAGGTCTTGAAGTGGCTGTCCATAAGGGCGTCGGCTTTGGTCATCAAGTCCTTTATGGGTAAACTATCGACATCGGGTATGGCAGCGCGTACAGGTTCGGGTAAACGGCGTATCCAAAGGGCACGAAGTAGGTTCACCTCACGAGGAGAGCCGTCTGCGGCAGGTTGAAGGCGAGCGATACTGGTCATTTCCCTGAGGGCAAGCGAAGCCCTTTGGTCCCCCAACGGTTGTTGCGAGAGCTGAAAAATCTTTGCTATACGGGCGGCTGGCGACGGCGAGTACTGCTGCAGAAGGTATGTTTTGAGGGCATCATACACTATTGGCGTGTCTCCTTGTTCACAAAGCCAGTCGGATATTTCTGGGAAGGTGTCCTCGGGTATCGCCGCGAGAACATAATCCGCTTTGGTGGTTGAGCGAGTCACGCCCCTGATACGGAAGTGGACTTCTGCGCATTGAAACCAAGCAAACGCCTCTGCGGTGGCGAACGGTGAAAGTTTCAATGGGGTGGCCGCAGCGCCAACTGCTGTAGTAGAGTCCGTCTCCGTCATAGTACCAACGATGGAGGGGCAAGGGAGGTGGGGGTGGAAGGCAGTGGGAGCGAGTCGACTTCCGGGGTCACTAATGTGACGGCGCCGAGTAAGGTTGTGAACTCAAAGGTAGGTTGGAAACGACTGAGTTATAATATTGTAGAACTCTCTCCTTATATACAAAATCTCAAGGCAACAGGACATAACAAGTTCACAAGATAGACAATATTACAGAGGAAAGACCAGACATGAATTTTCATGTTCGTGTTAGTGCGAGGGAAGAGCGAAGATACAAGCATAATATATACAAAAGGAATTATGTACAATTGTGTGAAACACGGTTGGTACAATATGGTGCATGTTGAAAGGAAAAAAATTAGGTTCGCGTGTTTTCATGCCTTAGCCGTGTATGTGAAAATATATAAGACTTAAGTTATATAATATTAATTTGTTAATCTAGTTAAAATTACAAAAGACTAAGTATTTTGTTGCTAGTATTATCTGAACCATTGATATTAACAAAGATATTACTAGAAAAAAGTTCCCTTCCTATGTTATTCACTTAAAATTTCCTCGTGCTCATAGAGAAAAGAAACATTAAAGAAATGAGAAAAGGAAGTAGAAAACCTTAGTTTTCTTCTTTCCAGCACAAGTCTAACTCAATATTCGACCTGGTTATCTTCCGGTGGAGTGAAGTCGAAATATTTTCATTTTTCTTTGAGAGGTGCAGCTCTCCTTTATTTCGTTCCACCTTTTACACTACGCATATATGGCAATGTTCCTATTTATACTAATCAAGTTTATTTCCTCTTTTAATTCTTGGTGTTTGAAGATTTTATAATGGAGATTTTATGATACTTTTCAATTTCTAAAAACGAACTGAAGCGTTTCCAGTGTTATACACAAACCCAATCCATAATGTAATAAACTTTTTATGCGATTATGCCTCATGATTATCAGACTTTCTTTACCAAGAAGACTAAAAACAAATATGAAGATAATAATCAGTTGCTATTCTTGAAGTCGAATTAGAGTAGAAATTATGCAATATCGATATAAAAAAACTTATACCTTTAATTTTTTTTATGTTTATGCAAGTGATGTTTTCTTTTTTGATGCCAAGTCATATTTTTTTTCGGCCATGATTGATGTTGGCTGAAAAGTTAGCTTCTATATAAGGATGATCTTTCAATTGTTACTCATTTTGATGTCGTTGTAATGGGGTTGAGTGAAAAAAGAAGTATAATAAATTCAGTATTTATGCTGCCAGAAGCATGAGTAAAGACTTACCTATATATATATATATATATATATATATATATATATATATATATATATATATATATATATATATATATATATATATATATATATATGTATATATGTATATA
>NC_090746.1:42354369-42359369 GCF_036898095.1 Palaemon carinicauda | reverse complement strand
ATTGACGTCCATCTCACAACAAGCCTAGGCAGCGATGAAACCAACCACAACCCAAATATGCCATCGCATGCCTATACCTGAACCAATACTCTCAACAGCCATTGGTTGGAGCCCCTCACACTAAGTTGTGCTGCTACCACTCCTGAATCCGGGCCACTGCTACAAAATATTCCAACGGTTATCAAAGGTAGAAAACCTATAAATAGTCCATTAATCAATCTTTTTTTCATGATTCTGGACTAATATGTAGTTTTTGGTAGATATTGGTGCATGTTGTTCCCTTCTGTCATGTTACCTATTAAGTGTGCGACCCCCTCATCCCAAGACTGCCAATGTTCTCTTATAGGCTGCAAACAGATCTATTATCTTCATTCATGATTACGAGACAAGGATGATGTAGTTTGGGGGTGCCCAGTGCCCAGTAAATTTCATCGTCATAATCGTTATACTGCCTCTCATTGGTGAGGATTTCCTCTCCCATTCCTACCTCATGGTTAACGTCGCACATCAACACTTAATCAACAACAGCTACTCTTCCACACCTTTATCACCTACTCCCTCTAACCTCACTCATCATATCTATGGGTTCACAAATGCCTAAGGCCATCTCACCACTTTATATCCACAAGGCTTTCAATCAGAACCACGACAGATGACCACAGTTCGCAACAATCATTGTATCTATCACAATGTCAAGACAGCGGGGCCTTAAGTGTTTTCAAGAGTCAGATGATTGACACCAGACTGCTTGGCAGCTGCTAAATGAAAGAAATGGGACTTTGTTGTCATCTCTGCACATAATCCTGAATAATAAGGGATCCCAACACACTTCTGGCAATTACATGCGTATTAACATGAATGCACAGCCAAACCAATAACCCATCCCCAACATCCCCAACATCATCATCTGCCTTCACAGTGCTAAATATTGTTTACCATCCATCTCCTGAAGGGGTTTTATCAGGTGCCCATTAACTTAGAAGGCAATCCCAAGCCTGCCATCTCTTCCCCTTTAGCGAATATACTTTCAATAACTCCTGCTTTGCCTTTCGTAATGTAGGGGACATGTTTTAATGATTCATGAATAGCCTCCTAGGGGATCATCTCATTTTGGTATGTTATATAAATACTAAAATTCTCCCCACCTAAGGAGGACAACTTACGTCACCTACACATCAACCTCGAGCCCATGCAGCCAAACGGCCTTGTATCAAGTTCATGGGTTTGGCAGAGGCAAGGAGCAGTGACATTGTCCTATCTATCAAGCATGACAATGCCCTAGAGACTGCCCAGATGATTAAAGCCCAGGCCTTCTCTCCACCCAAGTTAGGGATAGGGAGGGCCAGGCAATGGCTGATGATAGCTCAGCAGGTAGACCTATACACTCCCATAAACCCCCCTTCCTTAGCTCGCAAGGATGAAGGCAGCCACAGTTCATTGAACAGGAAGTCGGAGTTGACTCACACATTTCTACATTTCTGTATGTACTTGTAAACCTAATCCCCATACCACACAAGAGTGGGTCCTTCCGGGCTGGAAAACTGCAAGAGCATATGCCTGGTCTTCACAAGAATGGGGTGATCGTATCCATTCATCCATACTAGTCCTGCATGCTTCAAACAGCTATGAGCAAGATTGTAAGTCTCACAAACAGTGGGGTGATCTTGAAAAAAAAATGCTTCCAGTGGTAATTCACTCTGGTCAACTCATCCAGAGATGACCAAAGAATAAAAAAAATTAACCCTTTGGATGCCCAATTAGAGACAGCTTTAAGTAAAATGTGTTTACCATCAACCTCAGACTTTAACCCTGACTCCTGCTGATCCAGACTATTTAATGCCATAGTTGTATTTATTTCAGCTTCATGATCATCTGTTGAGTCCTAAGACCGTTTGTTATATACCTTTTGTGGGCTGGTGAATGGCATAGAGCTTGGGATATTCAACTCTAGCATAAGCAATCTACAACACATGCTTCCAGCACCATTCATGGTTTGTGACAGATGATGGAAGTATCAAGTCATAATCACAGTTCTTTTACTACAACCAAGGCCTACTTAGTGATATATCGTGATTGATATATAGGGTTCATATGAAGGAGATCATTATTGAATTTCCTGTAAGATTCTGTATCATATAATTGGATATTTTAACCACTTCATGTAAAATAGATAATACACATGCAGCTACTGACACGCTATATTATACTCCTGTCCATATGTGAATGCTTACTGAATACACTTCAGGAAAAATAAAAACATTTATTTTCCTCAGACTATTCCCCTCCCGCACTAAGCTTTAGTAGGAGAACCTTCCACACCATATCGCCAGAACTTAACTGATTCCTTAAGAGTTGTTGTTGTGGGACTGTGTTAAGAATCAAAAGTTTTCTCTAGCACAAGGTCTCAAAAACTCCAACTGGAGTAGAGTTCTCTTACCTTCTTGCTCAAAATATCATAAAATTCTTGGTTTTAAACGATTTTTTTATGTTTCTTAGATTTGTTTTAATTTTAGTTAATATACATGCACCGCCATTATATAATGATAATAACCTTTTTCTAAAAGTAACCAGATATAAAGCTAATAGTTATTAACTGAAACAGCAGATGTTAGAGCTGAGGTTTTCTGTTGGTAACATCTTTGCATGGTAATTGCTAGATAAGGGTTCGATTTCTGTTCAAACTTGTTAGTTTCTTTGGTTGCTGCAACATCATCATCCTTCGTAGCTAAGGATGAGGGATTTGTGAAAACTTATAGGTCTACCTGTTGACTACGTAGCAGCCATTGACTGGCCCTCCCTGGTCGTAGCTTGGGTGGAGAAGGGGCTTAGGCACTGATCATAGGCTCTATCTCTATAGCATTTGTCTGCTTGCTAGGACAAGTCAATGACCTTTACCTCTGCCATTCATGACAGGCCTTGAATCCTTTAAATGGAGCAGGACACAAGCAAATCAAGGTCTTTTCGTTTAAAAACAATCTTTGAAAGCAATGATTGACTCAGAAAAAAACTGAAAACTGTTGCCTTGAATTATTTGGTGCTAAAAGAATGCCAGCATTTAATAAAAAGAAAAAAATACTCATTATTAAAAGCATTCCTACACTGCAGGATAACGTTTGATGAATTATTATTATTATTATTATTATTATTATTATTATTATTATTATTATTATTATTATTATTATTATTATTATTATTATTATTATTATTATTATTATTATTATTATTATAGGGACTATCTTCCAGTGATCTAAATGTTTCGACATTGTTTATGCAGCTTTTGCAATAACTTCACTAAACATTAGAAACAATTTATGCCAGACGGAAAAAATATGTGGTATATTATATCGGAGATAACTGGAATAACCTTTTGAAGGTGATATTTTTAGATTCAATATTATGCATTTAAGTGTTTTTTCTACAATTAATGTGGGTTTTATTGAAAAAGGAAAAGTACCTGATATTCTTTTTCATTGATTTTTATTTTCCTTTTTAGGAATGAAAAGATAACAAAATTATAGTTTTGTTACTCGGTGTGTGTTATTTGAGCTATAAAATCAAGCTTCTATCTAGTAAATAAATACAATTTAATACAGGTTACTAATTTTTCGTTGTACCATGAATACCTCCATCAAATTGCATTAACATACCAAGAATTCTATCGACCATAATAAGACAACATAATTTCCATCAAATAATTACAATGAATAAGAAACTGTAACTTTTCTTTCTATCCTAAAATATTTTCGAAGGTTATTCCTACTCTGATTTATTTCCTAGCATACACAATCACAGATATTTTCTCTCGCAAAGCAAAGTGCTTCTGCTTCATTTCCTCCAGCACGCAAGTTATTTAGCAGTGTTTTTTTAAGGCTTTTCCACCGTCTATCTATTTTAGATGCCTGGCGAGTTGTTTTTATAACGCTATAACACGGAACTTTTACATCTGCGGAAACGTTAAAAAACAATGTTAAAGAAAACTGAAACAGCTCTTATCCATGATTGATTTAAACACAAAAAGGTTTTTTTTTTATTTTACTTGAATGTGTTTGAGAAGTTGACATATTTTTTTTTTTACTTATCTCTAATCACATCATATACTCCTTATGTTTATAGAAACAAGCGCAAAAAATGTGTGAGTTTTGTTAAATGTTACAGATAACGTTAATTACTTTGTGATCCAAAAAGGATGTGCTCTATGTGATAATATATGAGGAATAGTAGAATTTTGATTAAACTCTTATTTGGATACTATTTCAAACTTCAATAAAATAATTTAAACTTTATATTAAACCATTCCTATTATGTTAAAAAATATCTATTTATCTGTTTTGATGTGCCTGTCTCATACCATTGAAATAAGTTGTGAAGAACAACGATATCCTTTTCTACTTTTCGAAGAAATTACTTCAGATATGTGGATAACTTATACATACGTTATATATAATCCTAGATAGATAAAACGAATTGTAAAGAAAATAAATGTTAGATAAACATTTGTATTAAGGAATAAAAACTATTTCATCCCGCATTAGTCAGTGGGGAATTAAGTGATAAAATGTTTTGCGGAAGGCATTACTGGACTTTCCCAATTGTCACTTTGTACTCAGCTAATTGCTCGACTTCAGTGAATCTAGTGGCGATTACGCGGAAAGGGTGGTCTGGAAGAAGATATGGAGTGCTGATATAAATAGAAGTGTGCTTGAAGTGATGAGGAGGTGTGGGCCACAATGTTTTGTGACTCCTTAGTGAAGAATAAAGTGACTGCTACTTTCATTTGAAAGGTTATTGGAAGAAAGGAAAGAATTCCTTTTGTAAGTCTCGAAAGATTTAAATATATTTCTGTTATATATGTTATATGTTATATGTTATATATGTAAAATTTTTGAGTTTTGTACCTAAAGATAGTCTTTCATCCCCAATTTGCTCTGTGGAAAAACTAGAGCCAAGAGTTGTAAGATGCACGTGATTTGAAAATGGATCTCGACCAATGAATACATAAA
>NC_090746.1:42336869-42339369 GCF_036898095.1 Palaemon carinicauda | reverse complement strand
TGATTATTATGGGCGTCTTTTATAAAAAGAAAAAGAAAAGAAACAAAAAAAAAACATTGGAAGGAGGGAATGCTGGGGGAATGCCGATGTACTATAGATACATTATTTAAATTAAATGAAGCACTAAATTAAATGAAGATTGGCATAACCTCAAGTTTTTTCAAGATTTGATATGGGAATGTTAAAGAGACTTTGAAAAAAGGGAAAGAAGGAACACCGATATCATTGAGGACCTGATGTATACATGGAATAAGTACAAATGATTAGGGAGAATATCCTGTATATCCCGTGAAATTAAACAAGAAAAAAAAAAGTTATTGAACGATTTTTGAATAATTTTTTTATGAGAGGTTAAGTCAAATTCATAAACTTAGAACAAGGAATTTGGCAGGATAACAAGGAGGTGGTGGTGTGGCCTAAATTATCTCCTATTTACGTAATGTTTCATAGACATATAATTTTTCTTAGATTTTGTTTCATCCTCGTGTCAGACACCTTGAATCTTAATTTAAATCTTTTTCAATTGATCTTATAATCATTATTATTCGACCCGGTTTTAAAAATGTAGACTAATTAAATTGTTTGCTTAAGAAAAGGAAGATTTCTTCAGTGATGGGGAGGATTAATATGCCTATATGATCGTAAAGAATTTTTTCCTATGAGGGTGACAAATGCAAAGAGTAAAATTGATTTTATAATTTTTCATTGTTTGCAACATTAATCATATTAATTACTTAAGTCTTTTAAAATCTTTATATCAATCCCCGATATTTGTGTTTATTGCATTTTTATTACGAAATTTCCAATCTGCAGATGCTGCTGATATATGCCTTAACCTTTTTGACCAGGCGGTGGCTTCTGCGATAGAACTCAGAGTCCCCATCTTTTAACCAGGGGCACATTATGTCTTTTAAAACCCTTCTAGTATTCTGATATTGTGTTGATATTCTTCATTTTCTTGAGCTGTGATATGAATAATACTATTTTTCTTATCATATATAGAAACTAATGGCCTATAAGTAATCACTATAGCTACTTTTAGTCTCAAAAGTTAATTTGATAACACGTATATGGTTCATGTTTTTTTTATCTTTTTCATTACTATCGGACATTGATTCTATTTATTAAAAGAAAAAAAAATGGTCAAACATTGAAAATATCCAATAGGACTATGACGGAGTGCGAGTTAAATGTGGTGTATAGCTAAGTACTGATATGTTTATTCACGTATACTGAGTAAGCTGATTACCTTCGGGCGTAATTAAATTACTTAATTGATTTAGTTATATTAATTTACCTACGGTAATTATCATATAGCGATTAGGGGTTAAAATATCTCGAGTATACGGTCTACTTCTCACTAGACTTCCTTTATGTGATATTTTTCCGAAGGAAGATTCAAAGTATTATACCAAATAGGCTACATTTAGCATAGAGGTACTTCATCATATACGTAATTCTAATAATAATTGATGTGGGTAATTACCTGAAATTTACCTTAATGGTACGAAAAATGCGATAATGCTGAAAATACTGATTAAATATTATATGAATGTTTGATAAATTTATTGCAATTTGAGAAACAAGAAAGGTGAGGCAGTAAAGAAATATTTATTTCATGAGTCTCATGTGATGAATGCCGCAGAAAACCAATCTGTCAAGGATAATCAAAACGAAGGAGTCCAGGGTAATCCAAATAAGAGAAATAATTGCATTTTGCGGAAGTGGGATTCTCTTTCAGCCGGACAAAAGAACCTGAGCCATTTGGGGAAACATGACACTTTACCTTTATAAGAAGTTTTAGGGAATCCGACTTATGTCTTGGTATAGTATTTCATCTCTCTCTCTCTTTTTTTATTCGCTGTTTGTTTGTTTTTTATTTCATATATTAGTCATGTTATCCAATTATTCTCGAGACTTGGTAAAAAAGGAGGAAGAAGAGAAGAATATCTGATGATAATTGTAATATGCTAAATATTGTGAAATAAAATGAAAAGAACATTTATTGAAGATTCTTGAAAGAATATTTGATGCCACGTTACGTCCAATTCATAAACCTAGAAAAACAATTTAACAAAATAACAAGGGCAACATTAAAAAGGTCCCAAAAAATTTATCAAAGTTGTCTGCAATGATGTAATAAAATAATAGGGAAAGCTGTAATACAGGGTATAAGTCTGTTTCAAAATAAATTTTAACATTTTTAGTTTTTTAGAATAAGGATCGATACTTAACATTTTTTTTTTTGAGCTCGTCAAAGATAATTATCAAACGGATTTAAAATTAAAATCAATAAGAGTTTTCATTATACTGATTCTCAGGTGATCATGATAGGAATTTTAGTTATTCTTACGGTAAGATGAAGAAAAGCACCAATCTTTTGTTAGTATAGTATGAAAGTAAAGAGTTTAAAACATGATTTGGTGACTAGCAACCAGCAGGATACAATATATATAAAATGTAGGTTATTATTATTATCAGTTACAGTCTACAGAGACTG
>NC_090746.1:42319369-42324369 GCF_036898095.1 Palaemon carinicauda | reverse complement strand
TACATACATACATATACTCGCGCAGCAAGCAACGCATAAAGAAGAATGACCTATTACGTTTCTTGCAATGTTACAGCCATTATTGCAATACACGTAAAAAAGTTGTTGAATTCAACAAGCTAATTTAATCTATTATCATTCTAGTGTTATGTTGTCTATTTTATTTGCCAATATCAACCTTATTAATAAAAACCATTTATTTTGAAATCATAAAAATACCTGTGTTTTTTTTTAATAAATTTATTTGTTTGGTAGCTTCTTTTATGTTCACTCTTCCTACGGTCCCGTCATATTGGTAACAAACATAGTTCTCATCTCGAAGTTCACCGCATCGTCAGCTGTATCCTCAAATGATGCCCACAACCGACCCCGACTTATGTGCCCACACCGCCATCGTAAGTCTCCTTGTTTGAGTGCGCTGTGATACAAATACGCACCAAGAGCGTCATTCACTTATAAAGTTGATTACCTCCTTGCAGCAATTGCTGATGAACCCTTCCTAGAAATCTCCGACTGGCTGTGCAAGGAAAATAATGCCCTCATAGAGTTTAATATCCACAAGTTATTCTTCTTGGAGCAGTACTCAAAATTTCTACCTGCTGACGTAGGAAATATTTTTCCACTCTCCCAACTACTGCTGTGGGGATCAAAGTGCATCAATGAAAACTCAGCGAAATTATCACTCTTGCTCGCCCTCAGCTTGCTACAGATGGTTATCCTCTTCTAGTGATCTTTCTTCGTGTGGAAAGCCTACTGAAACCGGTGCAGGCATCTCTTACCAATAGTGACAAGGTATCACAAATTAACAACTTGTCGACCTGAGTCGATAATGATGTTGACAACCACTTCACTCCCGTCAAGAGCTTCATGAACAATTCCACGTCTTATAAAGGGGACAACTATATGACACCAGCTAAAGCTGAGGTGAATAATGTAAGACATTGACGTCCATCTCACAACAAGCCTAGGCAGCAATGAGACCAGCCACAACCCAAATATGCCATCGCATCTCTATACCTGAACCAATACTCTCAACAGCCATTGGTTGGAGCCCCTCACTCTAAGTTGTGCTACTACCACTCCTGAATCCAGACTACTGCTACAAAATATTCTAACGGTTATCAATGGTAGAAAACCTATAAATAGTCCATTAATCAATCTTTTTTTTTTCATGATTCTGGACTAATATGCAGTTTTTGGTAGATATTGGTGCATGTTGTTCCCTTCTGTCATGTTACCTATTGAGTGTGCGACCCCCTCATCCCAAGTCTGCCAATGTTCTCTTATAGGCCGCAGAAAGATCTATTATCTTCATCCATGATTACGAGACAAGGATGCTGTAGTTTGGGAGTGCCCATTGCCCAGTAAATTTCTTCGTCATAATCGTTATACTGCCTCTCATTGGTGAGGATTTCCTCTCCCATTCCTACCTCATGGTTAACGTTGCACATCAACACTTAATTAACAACAGCTACTCTTCCACACCTTTATCACCTGCTCCCTCTAACCTCACTCATCATATTTACGGGTTCACAAATGCCTAAGGCCATCTCATCACTTTATATCCACAAGGCTTTCAATCAGAACCACGACAGATGACCACAGTTCGCAACAATCATTGTATCCATCACAATGTTAAGGCAGCGGGGCCCTAAGTGTTTTTAAGAGTCAGATGACTGACACCAGACTGCTTGGCAGCTGCTAAATGAAAGAAATGGGACTTTGTTGTCATCTCTGCACATAATCCTGAATAATAAGGGATCCCAATACACTTCTGGCAATTACATGCGTATTAACATGAATACACAGCCAGACCAATAACCCATCCCCAACATCCCCAACATCATCATCTGCCTTCACAGTGCTAAATATTGTTTACCGTCTATCCCCTGAAGGGGTTTTATCAGGTGCCCATTAACTTAGAAGGCATCCCAAGCCTGCCATCTCTACCCCTTTAGCGAATATACTTTCAATAACTCCTGCTTTGCCTTTTGTAATGTAGGGGACATGTTTTAATGATTCATGAATAGCCTCCTAGGGGATCATCTCATTTTGGTATGTTATATAAATACTAAAATTCTCCCCACCTAAGGAGGACAACTTACGTCACCTACACATCAACCTCGAGCCCATGCAGCCAAACGGCCTTGGGTTTGGCAGAGGCAAGGAACAGTCACATTGTCCTATCTATCAAGCATGACAATGCACTAGAGACTTCCCAGATGATTAAAGTCCAGGCCTTCTCTCCACCCAAGTTAGGGATAGGGAGGGCCAGGCAATGGCTCCTGATAGCTCAGCAGGTAGACCTATACACTCCCATAATCCCCCCTTCCTTAGCTCGCAAGGATGAAGGCAGCCACAGTTCATTGAACAGGAAGTCGTGCGTGTGTGTAGATTGCCTTACCTTATGTAAGATACAGGAAGTCGGAGTTGACTCACACATTTCTACATTACTGTATGTACTTGTAAACCTAATCCCCATACCACACAAGAGTGGGTCCTTCCGGGCTGGAAAACTGCAAGAGCATATGCCTGGTCTTCACAAGAGTGGGGTGATCTTATCCATTCATCCATAGTAGTCCTGCATGCTTCAAACAGCTATGAGCAAGATTGTAAGTCTCACAAAAAGCGGGGTGATCTTGAAAAAAAAAATGCTTCCAGTGGTAATTCACTCTGGTGAACTCATCAAGAGATGACCAAAGAATAAAAAAATTAACCCTTTAGATGCCGAATTAGAGACCGCTTTAAGTAAAACGTGGTTACCATCAACCTCAGACTTTAACCCCGACTCCTGCTGATCCAGACTATTTAATGCCTTACTTGTATTTATTTCAGCTTCATGATCATCTGTTGAGTCCTAAGACCGTATGTTATATACCTTTTGTGGGCTGGTGAATGGCATAGAGCTTTGGATATTCAACTCTAGCATAAGCAATCTACCTCACATGCTTCCAGCACCATTCATGGTTTGTGACAGAAGATGGAAGGATCAAGTCATAATCACAGTTCTTTTACTACAACCAAGGCCTACTTAGTGATATATCGTGATTGATATATAGGGTTCATATGAAGGAGACCATTATTGAATTTCCTGTAAGATTCTGTATTATATAATTGGACATTTTAACCACTTCATGTAAAATAGATAATACACATGCAGCTACTGACACGCTGTATTTTACTCGTGTCCACATGGGAATGCTTACTGAAAACACTTCAGGAAAAAGAAAAACATTTATTTTCCTTAGACTATTCCCCTCCTGCCCTAAGCTTTAGTAGGAGAACCTTCCACACCATATCACCAGAACTTATCTGATTCCTTAAGCGTTGTTGTTGTGGGACTGTGTTGGGAATCAAAAGTTTTCTTCAGCACAAGATCTCAAAAACTCCAACTGGAGTAGAATTCTCTTGCCTTTTTGCTCAAAATATTATAAAATTCTCTGTTTTTAAACGATTTTTTATTTCTTAGATTTCTTTTAATTTTCGTTAATATAAATGCACCGCCATTATATAATGATAATGACCTCTTTCTAAAAGTGCCCTGATTTAAAGCTAATAGTTATTAACTGAAACAGCTGATGTTAGAGCTGAGGTTTCTATTGGTAACGTCTTTGCATGGTAATTGCTAGATTGGGGTTCGATTCCTGCTTAAATTTGTTAGTTTCTTTGGTTGCTGCAACCTCATCATCCTTCGTAGCTAAGGATTGGGTATTTGTGAGAACTTATAGGTCTACCTGTTGACTACTCAGCAGCCATTGACTGGCCCTTCCTGGTCCTAGGTTGGGTGGAGAAGGGACTTAGGCACCGATCATAGTCTCTATCTCCATAGCATTTGTCTACTTGCTAGGGCAAGTCAATGACCTTTACCTTGGCCATTCATGATAGGCCTTGAATCCTTTAAAGGGAGCAGGACACAAGCAAATCAAGGTCTTTTCGTGTAAAAACAATCTTTGAAAGCAATGATTGACTCAGAAAAAAACTGAAAACTGTTGCCTTGAATTACTTGGTGCTAAAAGAATGCCAGCATTTAATAAAAAGAAAAAAAATACTCATTATTAAAAGAATTCCTATACTGCAGGATAACGTTTGATGAATTATTATTATTATTATTATTATTATTATTATTATTATTATTATTATTATTATTATTATTATTATTATTATTATTATTATTATAGGGATTATCTTCCAGTGATCTAAATATTTCGACATTGTGCAGCTTTTGAAATAACTTCACTAAACCTTAGAAACAATTTATGCCAGACGGAAAAAATATGTGGTATATTATATCGGAGATAACTGGAATAACCTTTTGAAGGTGATATTTTTAGATTCATAATTATGATTTAAGTGTTTTTTTCTACAATTAATGTGGGTTTTATTGAAAAAGGAAAAGTAGCTGATATT
Source organism: Palaemon carinicauda (assembly GCF_036898095.1). Lineage (NCBI taxonomy): Eukaryota > Metazoa > Arthropoda > Malacostraca > Decapoda > Palaemonidae > Palaemon > Palaemon carinicauda. Next base: position 42,319,962 of record NC_090746.1, on the reverse strand, counting down.
CTTTTTATTGATTTTTATTTTCCTTTTTAGGAATGAAAAGATAACAAAATTATAGTATTGTTACTCGGTGTGTGTTATTTGAGCTATAAAATCAAGCTTCTATTTAGTAAATAAATACAATGTAATACAGGTTACTAATTTTTCGTTGTACCATGAATACCTCCATCAAATTGCATTAACATACTGAGAATTCTATCGACCATAATAAGACAACATAATTGTCATCAAATAATTATAATGAATAAAAAATTTTAACTTTTCTTTCTATCCTAAAATATTTTCGAAAGTTATTCCTACTCTGATTTATTTCCTAGCATACACAATCACAGATATTTTCTCTCGCAAAGCAAAGTGCTTCTGCTTCATTTCCTCCAGCACGCAAGTTATTTAGCAGTGTTTTTTAAGGCTTTTCCACCGTCTATCTATTTTAGATTCTTGGCGAGTTGTTTTTATAACGCCATAACACGGAACTTTCACATCTGGGAAAACGTTAAAAAACAATGTTAAAGAAAACTGAAACAGCTCTTATCCATGAATGATTTGAACTCAAAAGGGCTTTTTTTTTTATTTTACTTGAATGTATTTGAGTAGTT
>NC_090746.1:42306869-42311869 GCF_036898095.1 Palaemon carinicauda | reverse complement strand
TTATCAACGCCATCATAATTTTTGCTTGACCTTCCGTTTCTATTCAATGTTTTATACATATTTTAGATAACATTATTACAACATCTTTATCGTTTACTATTTTTTTCTTGTTTCAACATATTTCATATACTTATCGTTTCGTTTTATATTTAAATACTCCTTTCTGCATTCTTTTTTTCATTTCCCTTATTTTTGTGTGTTTTTTCAGACGTCGTTATGGAAATGTTTTCTTCTTCCTTCAAAACATTCCTTGTGTATATGTACATAGCCTCTCCCTCTATATTTACTGTTCTTATCTTTAGTATCTACAATTAACTGTGTACACCCTCCTCCATACATCTAATCATGTGTTTCTTTTTTTATTTATATATGAATTCCCTTTGAAAATGCAATGTCAAAAAGTAGAAAGAATGCAATATAATGATAAAGGAATTATCAAGTTCGCATATATACACAATATAAAATATAGATGAAAACTAATGGAATACCATTAGTTTCTTATCAAACGTATTTCAGCATCTCTCAGTCTTCAAAGTTGGTGCATCATTATACGGCTTGGAAGCAAAAAAATAAATTAAGTATATCAGTAAAACTACGGTATTTTGATATTATAAGATCTTATTTTTATTAACCCCAACTCCCATTCTTGATACTATGATGTAGAAAAATTTGCAAACCACGTGGTTTTTTGGTAAAAAAAAATCAATTATAAAAGTCACTTTAGTTTTAGAACACAATAATAATATTTATATAAAAAAAGATAATGAAACCCGCCCTGATATCAACCATGGATGTTAACAGAACGAGAGACTACGAGGGATCCTTATCTGACGCTTATCATTACGAAAGGCTAAACTGTCCTAATAGTCTCACAGAGAAAACATGATCCTATAAAACAGTTAAAATAATATTAAATTTCAATTCCATTATCAATATGTTACGTACTATATAGAGACACAAAGGCTTGTATTACAAAGTTTATACACACATTTTAGGCTTAACAACTTGAATAATAATACTTTAGCCACTTTGAGGTCTATCAAAGCATCCACTTTCCATTTTCTTGGAAGACAATTAATCTGATATGAAAATCTACTCTTGTCTTTCTTAAAAGTCCCTTCTCTAGGCAAATGGAAGTATTTTCTTACAAATATCACATTTTACACTTCATTTGATTTCTAAACAAAATTCCTACAAATAGTTCTACCGAAAATAAGAATTTCAAACAACTTTATTTTGTTACTTTTTTTATTCAACTCTCTCTCTCTCTCTCTCTCTCTCTCTCTCTCTCTCTCTCTCTCTCTCTCTCTCTCTCTCTCTCTCTCTCTCTCTCTCTCTCTCTCTCTCTCTATATATATATATATATATATATATATATATATATATATATATATATATATATATATATATATATATATATAGTAATGATCCAGGTGTTCATTTTAGGGGAAACGACGTATTTCAATCATCGCTAGCCGCCATGTCTTTCTTCCACCTTTAGAAATATTTGATGTACTGACGCACTGGCATTTATTGAAGAAAAAGAGAAAAAAAAAACTTACTTAAGGGAAAAGTCCGTAGTAATTGATACTTCTATGGACACTTTTGATGAGTTGTTCTTGGAAAGGTGGCAATTAGATATTACACCATACTAAAGTATGATCTCTCGTAATTGTTATATCATTCAAGTGAGTTGAACGTTTCATTTTAATTTATGTATTTTTCTTATATTTCAACCGTTATCTCTCACTTACTGTGATAATATAGTCAATACAATTCCTCATATCTATCACATTCTACTCGCGTAATGTGGAGGTGAGAGTGAGGTATGGCTGCTTATGTATCAACCATACAATATTTGTGGAATTCTATTTATCCATTTATTTTTGTGGTCGTTAATATTTTCATAATCCCTTCGAAAATTTTTAGAATCCGTAATTGATATATTAACACCAAGCTACTGACATGTCTGTGCATGATATGTCATAAAGCTATAAAAAAAAATTCTATTGTTTTAAAAAGTTTTTCTCTCATTCTGAAAATAATTGTTTTAATAACATGAAATTTATGAATTCTTTATAATGCATACTACCTATCATATTGACTACAGTTACATTTTCTATTACATTGTTACATGGCGGAACAGGATATTCTTAAATCGACATGAATATCAAATAAAAAAGGCCCATATGTATATTTCAAGAGTTGGATTTTACCAAAGGAAACATGAAGAAATAGACTTTTTATGGGATGTAATCATGCTGGTAGTATTATAAAAATCAATAAGTGGTACTCGTAAAACATGAAACAGCTGTTGTATCATTACAGTAACTCTCAACTTACTAGCAACCATATATTAATAAAAACTAAAAGAATAGTATATGCAATCATGTATGCTATTAAATTTCTATCTTACTTTTTTGATGCCATAGCAATTTGTGTTCTGTACAAATCCTTTGGTATGAGAAAGCAGATTTGATTTCAGTGCGCAAACAGATTGGAATCTCTTCATTCATCATATCAACGAATTAATGGAAATTTCAGGACCAGTCTTGGACTGCAATGGTTTATTTTGGCAGGTAATCCATAACAGAAATCAAATAACTCTTAATAAGTTTTTACTATTTTTATTTTGTATTTCTTCTTACGAGTACGCTGTGCTTAAATGAATGTTTTTTTTTTTTTTTTTTAAGGTTTTACAGGAAATATTTATATTACGAATATAGTCTCTCAAATTAGAAATAGATGTTTGACAGTAATTATAAACATTAAATCTGCATATATCTAAATATGAAAAGAAGAAATAAAAGTATTTTCAACAGCGAGTTGTTAACCCCCCGCCAAAAAAAAAAAAAAAAAAAAAAAAATTCAATAGGCAGCTAGAAAAGTATGAATAAGATATTTCAGATGATCTCCAAACTAATCTTATTCTTCATGATAAAGTTCTTTTTGTTTAGATAAAACATTTTGAATGTTTCATATCTTGGGTGACCTTCGTAAGCACCATCATCCATAATATAATAAACTAGAACGGGCATTCTGTAGAGTGCATACCCTCCCCACCGTTACTTTAGTCAGCTAGAAATCTTATGTCCATGCAAATAGGATATAAATTGACCACGATACAGCAAAAAGACGTTTAGGACCTTCTCATTATCTTGACCTTCACCTTTAACCGAATCACTTCTAAATTCTAATCTGATTGTCCGTGTGTCATGGCCAATCATCCCACCAAATTCCATGAGATTAAGGAAATGATTTTGGAGTTATGCGAATCAGGAAAACACAGACAAATAAACATATAAGTAAATACACAAAGACTGGTAATGACGTCACTATATCATATTGCAAATCAAAAGATAGGTAAAGGAACTCTGCACGAGTTTCATGCGAATCAGTTAAACATTGACCATGATATAACAAAAAAGACATTATTCACCATTTCGTGACGTTGACCTTTTGACCCAATCACTCCTAAATCTAATGAAATTGTCATCTGATCGTGGCCAATTATCTCATAAAATTTCATGAGATTTGGTCAAATACTTTTTGAGTTTTGTGAGTCATTTTTTTTTTTTTTTTACATTTCCATGATCTTCACCTTGACATTTTGACCCCAAAACTAATTGTTGTTGCAGCTGTATCCAGTAGATACAGTAGAATATATAATATCTGAAAATATCATATAATCCGAGTTCGAAGTCAACGCTTTAGATATAAATTGATAGGTTTTGTAAAAGGTTCCAGGTTAATCTTGATTACTTTTGCTTTATGCTGAATAAATAAGTATGCAACTAATAAACAGAATATGTTTACTCTCCCAGGACCTCCATATTCCCTGAAATACTGTAGGCAATCTATCAAGTTTCAAATAATTGATAATAAATAGAAATGTTTGTTTATTTTTCCAAAGGCAAATTTCGCTATGCGTCGGTAATGGCTTCATTTAATGGATTGATGGAAAGCCGTGACCTTTCATTGTTCCAGGCTCTAGATTAACTGGTTTATGAGCACTGTGGTCACATCAGCTCATATTTAGATTTCACATCTGACAGTGCCCGGTCGAAAATAAACCTACTTTAGGGTTGAAATTAATTTTAATATGAATTCTTTAGGCTTTCTGTCTCCAAAGTAGACTAAGGAAAAATAAATTACGTAAATGCTGGGTTTTTATTAGTCTATATATAATGAAGTAAAGAGGAAATTGTTCCTGATTTAGAAATAAATAAATCCTAACCACACGCAAGGGAAAAAAGGGAAAAATTTCTTGAATATATATATATACATATATATATATATATATATATATATATATATATATATATATATATATATATATATATATATATATATAAATATATGTGTGTATGCATATATATATATATATATATATATATATATAAATATATGTGTGTATGCATATATATATATATATATATATATATATATATATATATATATATATATATATATATATATATATATTTATGTATATATATATCTATATATATATATATATATATATATATATATATATATATATATATATATATATATATATATATATATATATATTTATATATATATATATCGTTTACTTTCAGCTATTTTTGGGAGTTTTCACACACTGATTATAGTTGTTAGGATATTGTCAAAGCTATGACTCTTGGAAATTCTATAACACATGCAATTTCTCATTTTCCTTTGGTGCACTTCACGACTTTATCTTTTTGTTTTCTTATCTAAATTCGCATAAATTCTGCATGGACCCCTGGTCTTGACAGCAAATTACACCATAAAAGAAATATCAATGCGTAAAAGAAAAATTGTATCAGCTTAAGGGATAATAAATCTTTGGGACCTTCCCCACTTTTGGTAATATATATAAATCAATAAAATATGTTTTAACGGATATACTAATTCCAATGTCCAAGCTCTTCGTGGGGAAAGAAAAAAATCCGGATAATTATTCCAAAGCTATACAAGTTTTATAAAGTCAA
>NC_090746.1:42299369-42304369 GCF_036898095.1 Palaemon carinicauda | reverse complement strand
ATGTAAACATTCCCAATGTGTTTTCAGTACTTTTTCTTTGATACATTTAAAGTAATGAAACTTATTTGGTTTCTAATATCAAATATTTTCATAACATCTTCTATGTAGTCTAACATATGTGAGTTGGTCAGTCTCAATTGTTTGAATTACGGCTATGATCGTTTCTTTTGTCTTGTTATTAATAGTAGTTATATTGCTCGTTTATAATAATTTTATCTGTGGTATTATGCTACCATCATATATATATATATATATATATATATATATATATATATATATATATATATATATATATATATATATATATATATATATATATATATATATATATATATATATATATATATATATATATATATATATATATATATATATATATATATATATATATATATACATATACATATACATATATATATATATATATATATATATATATATATATATATATATATATATATATATATATATATGTATATATATATATATGTATATGTATATGTATATATATATATATATATATATATATATATATATATATATATATATATATATATATATATTATAAAACAACAAGTTACACCAATGTCAATATAAAAAAAATACATTTTATTTGGTTTTTATTATTCACATATATGGGAAAAACCGTTGATTGGAGCATTTTTGTTTTAAACCGACGATTTCATGACACAAATTCTTCTCCAAAAATTAGCATTATTTCATTAAACCAAAACGGTATTTGATTATTTATTAAATATTCTAAAATACCAATTCTCCCTATTTCAACTTGTTATAGTGTGCCATTCTCTTTAGGATAGGTAGAATAAATCATCACAGAATCATTTCGTCCAAAAATCCTCTAAATCCATTAAGCTGAAAGCTCCGTTATGTATAACCCGCTGATTACGCTTTCATTGAATACCATATTAGATCTCATCTTTTTTCTCGTATTCATCACTAACAAAGCGCTCACTAATGGATAAAATGACAGCCTTCAGTCATTTTTATAAATTCGGCAGAAATTGTTAATAACAAAGAGAAAGTGGTTAATATTTGTCTGGGGTACAAACTTCTCGTAGATGAAAACATAAATCAAACAATTAAAACTGAAATATCTGTGATTTTACATTGTCCATATTTTTCTATATTCTCCAGTCTCTTAACAACAGAGTTAAGATAATGCATAGGCAACGAAATAAGTTTCTTTCCTTTTGATTATTCTTCAAGAAATTATCATTGGAAATTTAGTAGAATAGGCTTATTCCAAATTCTATCAGTAGGAATAAAGCTTCTTGCATGTTAAAGAATTTCGAACTTTTATTTGAGATAAGCAGAAGTGTAAGACTGAGACTGAGAATTAGTCAAACTAAGATCATGTTGAATGGAAATTCAGAGAGACAACAGGTGAAAGTTATGGACGAACCTCAAGATATGAAAATGTGTGTGTTTATGGTAGCTCAAGTCCAGCTAATTACCACCTACTTTCCATAACTCACATATCATTTAAAGTATATGAACGTCTTATGGTAAAGCGTCAAAATAGGTTTGCTGAAACTAATCACCTGTTCCCTAGTTTGCAATCAAGCTTTCGTGATGGCCTTCGGGATGTTAGGCCATTCTTACAATGTCGATTGCTGTTAAAAAATCCCTTAACTGTGTTAATCATGAGCCCTTTGTTATAAAGCACAACAGTGGGAAGTAAGTAGATCTTTTCTTAACATCATTATGGAATTTTCAAGTAATAGATAGGAACGTTAAATCTGGTGTTCCTCAGGGTAGCGTCATTGGCCCATTACTGTTCATACTATATACGCATGACACGTAGTTTTGCATAGAAAACAATCTTGTTGCTTATGCAGGCGATGCTGTTCTCTGTGCAGCACTTTAATCCTCTGAAAGTAAATCTGGGGTTGATGAATCCCTTAATAGAAATCTAGCTAAAATCATTGTACGTGGGAAATTATGGGGCGTGAAGTTTTGCCCTAACACAACTCAAAGCATGAATGTAAGTAGGCTCCTCAATATCCAGATCTCATCATTGATAATGTTCCTTTAACTATATATGACCTTTACAAATTTAGGTGCGATCTTTTTATAGCAAATTTACTTCTGAAAAACATATACTGTCCGTATTTTCTTTAATTACACAAAAAAGGGCTTATTGTGAAAGTCTTTCAAGATGTTTGGTGATTAATCTATTTTGAAGAAGTGTTTTAATTCTTTTGTACCAACCGTGTGTCACACAATTGTACATAATTCCTTTTGCATATATTATGCTTGTATCTTCGCTCTTCCCTCGCACTAAACGAACATGAAAATTCCTGTCTGCTGTTTCCTCTGTAACATTGTCTGTCTTGTTAACTTATTATGTCCTGTTGCCTAAAGGTTTTGTATATAAAGGAGAGTGTTCTATAACAATATAACTCAGTTGATTGCATCCTGCCTTTGAGTTTACAACCCTCTCTCGGCCCGTAACATTGGTGACCCCGGAAGTCGACTCGCTCCCACTGCCTTCCACCCCCACCTCCCTCGCCCCTCCATCGTTGGTACTATGACGGAGACGGACTCTACTACAGCAGTTGGCGCTGCGGCCGCCCCATTGAAACTTTCACCGTTCGCCAGCGGAGAAGCGTTTGCTTGGTTTCAACGTGCAGAAGTCCACTTTCGTATCAGGGGCGTGACTCGCTCAACCCCCAAAGCGGATTATGTTCTCGCGGCGATACCCGAGGACACCTTCCCAGAAATATCCGACTGGCTTTGTGAACAAGGAGACACCCCAATAGCGTATGACACCCTCAAAACATACCTTCTGAAGCAGTACTCACCGTCGCCAGCCGCCCGTATAGCAAAGCTTTTTCAGCTCTCGCAACAATCGTTGGGGGACCAAAGGGCCTCGCTTGCCCTCAGGGAAATGACCAGTATCGCTCGCCTTCAACTTGCCGCAGACGGCTCTCCTCGTGAGGTGAACCTACTTCGTGCCCTTTGGATACGCCGTTTACCCGAACCTGTACGCGCTGCCATACCTGATGTCGATAGTTTACCCATAAAGGACTTGATGACCAAAGCCGACGCCCTTATGGACAGCCACTTCAAGACCTCCATCAACGCCTCCACCCCTGACGACGAGGATGCCTATTCAACGTCAACCGAAGCTGACATGAATGCCGTAGGACATACACGCCTACCCCGTGACGTGCCGAAGCGGCGACAAAGCCACCCACCAATCGCTCGTGCCCCAACAAACGACTTCTACAGCCACTTACTACCTCCAATCCGCCGCAGTTTTGCTACTACCACTTCAGATTCAGGGCAACCAAGAAGAAATGTGTCAAGGATTGTCAGTGGCCAAAAAACGTGTAAGTAGGCCATCGCTTGTGGCGGTGGCCTCCCATGTTTCTAATCTTTTCTTTTTACAGGATGCAGGAACGAGCGTGCGATTTTTGGTAGACACGGGTGCTTGTCGTTCTCTTTTGCCAAGGAAACTCTTCAAGGCACGACGTAGTCTGTCTACATCTGCCGACGTCCGCTTGGTAGCTGCCAACAGATCTGCGATACCCACCTACGGTTACGAGAACCTCACATTATTATTCGGAAACGGTAAATTCAATTAGAAGTTTCTCGTTGCTGACGTCACAATGCCAATCCTCGGTGCGGATTTCCTCTCTCATTTCCACCTTCTGGTTGATGTCGCCCACTGACGATTGGTCAACGCAGACTCGTACTTGTCAACATCTCTTCAACCCGCCCCCTCCAACCTCGCTCTCCACATCAGCGCAACCACGGATGCCTACGCCCACCTCCTCACATCATACCCGGAAGTTTTCCGTCCAGAACTTCGCCAAATGCCCACGGTTCCTGCCAAGCACGGTATTTATCACCATATCAAGACGACGGGACCCCCAGTCTTCGCAAAATTCAGACGTCTGGCACCGGAACGATTGGCAGCCGCCAAACAAACGTTCGCCGAAATGGAGAAAATGGGCCTTTGCCAATAGGCCTCCAGCCCATGGTCGTCACCCATACACATCGTTCTGAAGAAAGACGGCTCCCTCCGTCCGTGCGGGGATTACAGGCGCCTGAACATGCAAACAGAACCGGATCACTACCCCCTCCCAAACATTGCCGATGTGACCTCCTACCTGCACAAAGCGAAGGTTTTCTCTATGCTCGACCTCCTGAAGGGGTATTATCAGGTGCCTATGAACCCAGAAGACATCCCCAAGACCGCCATCACCACTCCGTTTGGCACATACACCTTCAATTACTCTTGTTTTGGCCTTCGTAATGCTAGGGCAACGTTTCAACGTCTCATGGATGGCATCTTAAGGGACCTCCCTTTCTGTGTATGTTATGTGGACGACATACTTGTGTTCTCCTCCTCAAAAGAGGAACACCTCCGTCACCTGCGCATCGTGCTCGACCGCCTGTAACAAAACGGCCTTGTAGTCCGGTACGACAAGTGTACCTTTGGCGCCAACGAAGTGTCGTTCTTAGGGCACCGTATCACTCCTGAAGGAGTCCATCCCCTCCCTGAGAAGGTAGCAGCCGTTCAGAATTTCCCCGCGCCCCCGACCGTCAAAGCTCTGCAGGAATTCTTGAGTATGATCAACTATTATCACCGTTTTCTGCCAGCCATTGCCGCCACTCTTGCTCCCCTCTACGCCTCCCTCAAGGGCAAGCCAAAGGACCTGAAGTGGGGTCCCCTTCAAGAAGCAGCCTTCTGCAATGCAAAGAAGCCCTATCAACTGCTGCGGCTCTCACTTTTCCTATCCCACACGCCCCTCTCCTTCTCTCCACCGATGCCAGCGACGTGGCTATTGATGCAGTACTCGAGCAGGTGGTTAAAGGCTCGCCTCGCCCATTGGCCTTCTTCAGCAGAAATTTGTCCAAGGCAGAATCGGGTTATTCTACCTTCGATCACGAATTGCTGGCGGGGCACTTGGCTGTCTGTCACTTTCGCCATTTCTTAGAAGGTACGCCCTTCGTCATTCGCACAGACC
>NC_090746.1:42289369-42291869 GCF_036898095.1 Palaemon carinicauda | reverse complement strand
ATTTTGAAAGTTTGCTGAATGTTGAGGATAATAGGGAGGCAGATATAATTGCTGTTCCAGGTGTTGAGGTGCCAGTGATGGGAGATGAGAATGAGAGAGAGATTACAATAAAGGAAGTGAAGAGAGCACTAGATGAAACGAGAGTAGGAAAAGCATCTGGTATGGATGGTGTGAAAGCTGAGATGTTGAAGGAAGGGGGTGTGACTGTACTTGAATGGTTGGTGAGATTGTTTAATATGCGTTTTTTGTTGTCAATGGTACCAGTAGATTGGGTTTGTGCATGTATTGTACCACTATATAAGGGTAAGGGAGATGTGCATGAGTGTTGTAATTCAAGAGGTATTAGTTTGTTGAGTGTAGTTGGAAAAGTGTATGGTAGAGTAATGATTAATAGGATTAAGGATAAAACAGAGAATGCAATCTTGGAATTACAGGGTGGTTTTAGAAGAGGTAGGGGTTGTATGAATCAGATTTTTACAGTTAGGCCGATATGCGAGAAATATTTAGCAAAAGGTAATGTGGTTTATGTTGCGTTTATGGATCTGGAGAAAGCATATGATAGAGTTGATAGGGAAGCAATGTGGAATGTGATGAGGTTATATGGAGTTGGTGGAAGGTTGTTGCAAGCAGTGAAAAGTTTCTACAAAGGTAGTAAAGCATGTGTTAGAATAGGAAATGAAGTGAGCGATTGGTTTCCGGTGAGAGTGGGGCTGAGACAGGGATGTGTGATGTCGCCGTGGTTGTTTAACTTGTATGTTGATGGAGTGGTGAGAGAGGTGAATGCTCGAGTGCTTGGACGAGGATTAAAACTGGTAGGCGAAAATGATCATGGATGGGAGGTAAATCAGTTGTTGTTTGCAGATGATACTGTACTGGTAGCACACACAGAAGAGAAGCTTGACCGACTAGTGACAGAATTTGGAAGGGTGTGTGAGAGAAGGAAGTTGAGAGTTAATGTGGGTAAGAGTAAGGTTATGATATGTACGAGAAGGGAAGGTGGTGCAAGGTTGAATGTCATATTGAATGGAGAGTTACTTGAGGAGGTGGATCAGTTTAAGTACTTGGGGTCTGTTGTTGCAGCAAATGGTGGAGTGGAAGCAGATGTACGTCAGAGAGTGAATGAAGGTTGCAAAGTATTGGGGGCAGTTAAGGGAATAGTAAAAAATAGAGGGTTGGGCATGAATGTAAAGAGAGTTCTATATGAGAAAGTGATTGTACCAACTGTGATGTATGGATCGGAGTTGTGGGGAATGAAAGTGATGGAGAGACAGAAATTGAATGTGTTTGAGATGAAGTGTCTAAGGAGTATGGCTGGTGTATCTCGGGTAGATAGGGTTAGGACCGAAGTGGTGAGGGTGAGAATGGGTGTAAGAAATGAGTTAGCGGCTAGAGTGGATATGAATGTGTTGAGGTGGTTTGGCCATGTTGAGAGAATGGAAAATGGCTGTCTGCTAAAGAAGGTGATGAATGCAAGAGTTGATGGGAGAAGTACAAGAGGAAGGCCAAGGTTTGGGTGGATGGATGGTGTGAAGAAAGCTCTGGGTGATAGGAGGATAGATGTGAGAGAGGCAAGAGAGCGTGCTAGAAATAGGAATGAATGGCGAGCGATTGTGACGCAGTTCCGGTAGGCCCTGCTGCTTCCTCCGGTGCCTTAGATGACCGCGGAGGTAGCAGCAGTAGGGGATTCAGCATTATGAAGCTTCATCTGTGGTGGATAATGTGGGAGGTTGGGATGTGGCACCCTAGCAGTACCAGCTGAACTCGGCTAAGTCCCTGGTTAGGCTGGAGGAACGTAGAGAGTAGAGGTCCCGTTTTTGTTTTGTTTCATTATTGATGTCGGCTACCGCCCAAAATTGGGGGAAGTGCCTTCGGTATATGTATATATATATATATATATATATATATATATATATATATATATATATATATATATATATATATATATATATATATATGTATATATATATATATATATATATATATATATATATATATATATATATATATATATATATATATATCTATATATATATATATATACATATATATATATATATGTATATATATATATATATATATATATATATATATATATATATATATATATATATATATATATATACAAATATATATATATATATATATATATATATATATATTTATATATACATATAAATATATATATTTATATATACATATAAATATATATATATATATATATATATATATATATATATATATATATATATTTATATATATATATATATATATATATATATATATATATATATATATATATATATATATATATATTTAAATATATATATATATATATAAATATATATATATATATATATATATATATATATATATATATATATATATATATATATATATATATATATATATATATATTATATATATATATATATACCGAGAGAGAGAGAGAGAGAGAGAGAGAGAGAGAGAGAGAGAGAGAGAGAGAGAGAGAGAGAGAGAG
>NC_090746.1:42274369-42276869 GCF_036898095.1 Palaemon carinicauda | reverse complement strand
CACCTGGCTGACCAAGATCTTTGCCGCTGGCATGATGAGAGACTCTGCAATGGTATGCGCTTTCATGTTTTTAGCCACCAGGAGAGCGACTTCATAGGATGCTTTCACAATTCCTGCTCCCTTCTGGTAGATCTGGCCAGTCTTGTCCATGCTCTGCCGCTTCACGTTCTCGCCAAGTCGCTGGAAGTAGCTCTGATCTCGGTCCTTCTTGTCCGCTTGATTAGTCTCAAGATGACGTTTGAGCAGGCTGGGTGTCATGGCCGCATTGGAAAGGGACTTCATACAGACCACACACTGCAGAAGAGCTTCTCCTCCATGTTCGATTGCAATGAAACCATACTTTATGTATGGCGGGTCATATATTCTCTTCGGCATGTCAAATCCTGTGGATAAGTGAAGAAAAAAAGAGATGTAAGGTATATTATATATATATATATATATATATATATATATATATATATATATATATATATATGTATATATATATATATATATATATATATATATATATATATATATGTATATGTATATATATATATATATATATATATATATATATATATATATATATATATATATATATATATATATATATATATATATATATATATATATATATATATATATATATATATATATATATATATATATATATATATATATATATATATATATATATGTATATATATATACTTACGAAGCTAGTCTAGCATCAGAATAAATATTTTATTCATGTATTTTATTTCTGTGTTTAAGAGATTTATAGCCAGCTAGAAAGGTGAGTTCCACTCATGTAGGTTCAAGTAATGTATGTAAATTACATAAGAATTTTATCATTCATTTAATTGTATTTTTCATCCAATTCAATATATTTAAATTTATGGAGTTTTTAAGAATTAACTTTCTATTTCACGTATTTTGTTAAGAAATCTTATGTAACTCGTTTAGGTATGCTGTATTCCGGAAATTAATCAGTGACCGAAGAACTAATTTCACGTCAAAACTGTTTTAGGACATTATGAAACTGTTGGATGTGAAACAACTATCTACTGCTTATCACCCCGAGACCCAAGGTGCATTAGAGAGATTTCATCAAAGCCTGAAGAGTATGCTAACGGAGTACTGCAACGAAAAAGGAAATGAGTGTGACATCAGATTACCGTTGATGTTATTTGAGGTTCTCAATGTTTATCAAGAAAGCATGGGATGTAGCCCGATTGAAATGGTGTTTGGACAAGAAAAAGAAGTACGAGGACTGATTTAAAAGTTAGCACAAAAAGGGAAGGATGGGGGAAACTGATGGAGAATATGTCAAGAATTTGAGGAAAAGGATTGACAAGATTGGGAAATTTCCCCTAGAAAGCATAGAAAGGAGCCCAAGAAAGATGAAGAAAAAGGTTTGGAATGAGAAGTACAAACAGACATTTTGCCGTAGGACGACAGGTGTTGGTTTACTTACCAATAAGGAAATTCCCACTTGCCAAGGAGTTCCAAGGATCATTCCGGATTTTGGAGAAAAGCAGTGATCTGACCTACGTTATCGAAATACCAGGAAAAAGAAAAAGTTAAAGGAAGGCCATTTTCAACAAGGAATTCCTCTTCCAAGCTGAATAAGCATCAACGAGCTTACGCAACAGTTGGAAAGGAACTGCAAGTGCTTATCACAGCAATAAGAAAATTCGAAGTTTTCGTGAACAGACCACAGTATGAAGAAATTACAGTTTACTCGGTTCACAATCCCTAACTTTTGTTAAAAAGATGAAGAATAATAATCAAAGGTTAACTAGGTGGTCATTATGATTGCAACCATATTGAATAATTGTAAAGCATATATCAGGTAAAGATAATGTTGTTACAGATTATTTATCGCGGATTGAATTGGTGGATTAAGCCCAGGAATAAATAATCTTTTTGGGGGGGCTATCTTACGATGCTGGTCTAGCATATGATTTCATTCATATATTTTATGTGTATTTAAGAGATGAGGTGAGTTCCCCTCATGTACATTAAAGTCATGATGTAAATTACATAAGACTTTCGTCATTCATTTAATTGCATTTTTCATCCAATTCAGTATGTGTATATTTTCGTTATTTTTAAGAATTAACTTTTTATTTCACGTATTTTGTTACGAAAGGAACACAAGGGATTACTTAATTTTTGTTTTCACGTGGTTAGAAAGTGCATGAAATTTCTCGAATTAGATTTGCTCTTTTTTTTATTGTCGAGAGGTAGGTGGGCGAAAATAGTTGAGAGATAGTTGCCTCACCATGTACATGACTAGTTGCTAACTTTGGCACCGTAAGCCTGTCCGCCAAGTTTCCAGACCATGTCCTAGAAGGATCTAGAATAATTGAGTCAATATATATAAGCCGCAGGAATGCATAAGCATCAGAACAGACCCAGCCTATCCCTTTGAAAGAGCCAAAGTTTGCAAGGCCTCTCTCCTGTCAACTGTGTAACCTCCCAAACGTGAATAAGTTTTTTACCCAACGTATAT